>NC_058102.1:31830681-32133712 GCF_020171115.1 Neogale vison | reverse complement strand
TACATCCACCTTCCTTCTTACAGCCCTCTGTAACTGTGGCCCCTCACCACTAAGATCAGAGCTTCACTTTGGTGATGGTGAGATGCAGCAGGAATTAGGACATGAAAACTCTGGGAAAGATTCCTCTCTGTTCATATGTTCGTAACATAAGCCAACTAATATTTCTCCAGACCTCCACCATTCCTCATATTAATCAATGGCATCACATTTTATTAATCAAGATAAATCAGAACAACCTTATCTTCATTCTTCTAGACCTCATAGCTTACCTTACCTCCATGACTTAAAAGCATCAGTAAACTTAGGGAAAATATTTGATATGACAAAATATCAAAAGCTATGCATAGCTTTGTAGGCTGAGAAATTTGGATACACAATATGAAAATTCAGTGATCCAGAAATCTTGGTGCTGTCTCGGGAAATTTGCTGAAGGAAAACACACGAAATAGAAGGAAGGGTTGCCTTCTACAACTTTGTCTATTCAATGACCTGCCTTGCTGTGAAATGCAAAGAGGATGGAGATAGGAAAGAAAACATGAAGTTGCTCTACAAGAAGAGACCTAAGAGACAGTTGTCAGTCATTCTCAGAAAAGGTCTGCAGGAGTGAATTTTCAGCAAATCTGGAAAGTGATCTCCAGCTAAGATAAGCAAGAACAGGAAAATTATCCTTTCCACAGAGAAAGAGGAAAAAAAAATGTAGAAACCTTATCAGTGTAATTACCACTAGCTCCAGAGTGATACCAGCAAAAGTGAGTCCCTGAAAATGGGTCAGCTATTAGGGAGATATTTTAGGGAAGAGAAGAGATATTAAGTAGGCTTAGCAGAAACTGTAGTCTTATAATTTTCAGAACTGGACAAATTCAATGCCAAAAACAGGGCCTATGAGAGTTCCATCTGCTGTCTTCTGGCCTTCTCTGAATCAAGTGGGACATGGGCCAGTCTGAGAACCTTGAGAAATTCCGAGGGACAGACATGAGTGACGAGAGCTGTATGGCCCAACATATACCAGAAGCTAGCCCTGTTAAGGAGTCAGAAGAGAGTGAGGATATGAGAATGATTTATCCCAGAGAGCCTCTGCTGAGCCAGAGAGAAAAGCTGACCCTGAAAACCTAGATAAAAGATTAGTTGCTATATTTGCACATAAATAGTCTTGAACATGTGCTACTAACAGACCCTCACACCAGGAATTTTAAGGAGATATTTATAACTATTAAACCAGGCTCCTACCTTCTCAGGGAATCTGGGAATAGGGGGATAGGGGTGGACCTTGAGAAAGACATTCAAGGGTTGTAAAACTGACACAAAGCTTTTAATAAGATTTGCCTATCAAAGGGGTAAAGGCACAATTTATAGTTCCAAGTTCTCAAAAGTAAATGCTCTAAAGAAAAGCAAGCTCAAGGGCCTGGAGGGGAGGGGAGGCTGTCTTGGGTAGCTTCCAGAAAGAAGTTCTCTGACACACCTTGATTTCAGACTTTTAGCCTCAGAACTGTAAGAGAATAAATTTGTTTTTTTAAGCCACTTAGTTTGTGGTAATTTGTTACAGCAACCCTAGTAAATTAAATAATGTTCTGCCACTGAAGACACTTCTGGGATAGTGATGGTGGTGGATTGTCACTTTAGTTCCAAGAAGACACATAGTATCTGAGTGATAAAAACATCCTACCAAGCAGAAGCATAGTTATGAAGGGCTAAAATGAGATTATTTCAGAGATTAAAATTGTCTCTAAGTTTAAATAGACTGTATAGTTATATGTGAAATTTGTTATAACTGTAAGAATCTCTGTTCTTTAGTGCTTATGTGTTTACCCTTCCCTAAAAGATACAAAGTGGGTCTTACTCAGCTGTTTCCCAAGTGCCCGGCATATGATATCACTTAAAGAGCTGCTGAATGCTTAAATACAAGAATTAAGATAAATAGTTACCAAAGTCCAAGGTTGCCCTCTTTTCATCTTCCAAAACTCAAAACATGTATTAATTTATTTATTTACTTTCTGTATTTATTTTCTATATACCACAAAATTCTAATCTGTTTTTGTCAGCCAGAATGAGACAAGATGTTATTCAAATCAGGGGGCTAAAAGCTTTCAGCAGAAGGGAGGAGGGACAAAAGTACGAAAAGAATGTGTTTTGTTTCGCAGAACCAACACTTGAGGCTAAGGAGGCACCCAAGGAGGTGTTTCAGGCATAGGACTTTTCAAGGTACATTACCTGACAGCCCCTGTGCAAACCCTCTTGAGCTGAGGACCTGCGCAGAAGCCCCCAGCCTTGTCCTGAAACTACTTTTAACTCATTATAAGACTAAGATCTCCTAAGGGTAGAGTTTTCTGCCATTTGTTGAACATCTGATGTATGCACTAGCATACTGACATACAGGCACAACTGTCCTGAACAGCCCATGCAAGCTGCCTGTCCCCGCCACCTAAGATACTGAATAAAAGCTTCCTGTACTAATCCCACAGGGAGACAGTGCTTTGAAAGCTATATCCCTGCCTCTTTATTTGTAACAAGTAATGAAAAGTTCTTTGCTTTCACATTTCCTTGGGTTGTATTAAATTTGATGCATACCAAACAGCAAACCCCTTGAGTTTCGTTACAGCTTCTCCATCTGTCTTGCTATGGCTTTAAATCAGAGAACACCTGAGATCTTGCTCCTATACTATTTCCACAGATTTCATGTCTTTAGTTTTTACTCCTTTAATTCATTCATTACAGTGCTTCCAATTATTCATCTAAAATAAAAGTGTGGTTATCTATTCCCTTGATCAATACATTTTGTGCCCCTTCCCTATCAGCAGTAGTGTAAATCCAAAAGCTCATCTCTCACATGCCATTTCTAACTCCATGATACAGACAAATATCAATGCCTTTTCACACTCATTCCCTTACCTGCCTTGCCCACCCTTACTTTCTCTACCCTACAAACTCATATATCATCCAAAAGTCTATGTTTAAGGATCATTTCTTCTGTGATGCTTGCCTGATATAACCTCACTAATCTGCCTTTTTCATGTGCCTCTCATATTCTTACTTTGCCATGTTTTCATTATTTTGTCAAAAAATTGTCTCCCCAGGGTGCCTGCGTGGCTCAGTGGGTTAAGTGTCTGCCTTCAGCTCTGGTCATGATCCCAGGGTCCTGGTGTCGAGCCCCACATCAGGATCTCTGCTCAGCTGGGACCCTGTTTCCCCCTCTCTCTCTGCCTGTTTGTGTGATCTCTGTCAAATAAATAAATAAAATGTTTAAAAAAAAAATTGTCTCCCCTACTTAGATGATGCCCTACTTATCTTTCTATAACTCCCACCTCCTCAAACCACTGCCCAAAGCAGTTGTTAAAAGGATGCTGGTGTAAGAATTAATGAACAAATAAATTTATTTAATTCAGAAAAAATGCAAATAGATCTATTGAGATTAATAATAGCTGACACAATTTTAAAATATAAAGACCTAAAGGTCTAAGGCAAAGTAACAGCAGATCACAGAGTCCTATGAAAGTCATTAAATAAATTTGTTGTGCATTTCCTGGCTATATAAAATCTTAGTGTAGTATTTATAGATAAAGGTATAACATAGTTTTAGACAATAAATTCCGTGAAGAGATACCATGTAGGACCATACTCAGAAACGAATTCTCATCAAATTTTAGACTCTAGCATCTCTCTTCCTATTATTTTCAATTACCTAGAAATCAATATATTTTTTTGCATTCTAAAAACACAACTACATTTTATAGTGCTTAACAAGAAATCCTGTGTGTTTCTAATAATGAAAACATTCATCTTTCCGCACAATTTTCCTGTTTCAGTTAAATAAATAAAAATAAAATAAAATAAAGATGAGATTAAGAAAATAAAGTTAGATAAACATTTCATGATATGTTGACTATACAAAATATTTGGAGAATAAAAGTTCAGAAGATTTTTTTTTAATCACTACTCAGGGTTTTATATACTACCTAGAAGACTTATGGTATCTTTGGGTACTTCAAACAATGGAAGTCTTTTTAGCCATGAATGTAAAACACCACAAAATTCACCACAGAATAAGGCTAAAGTTAAACTTTACTTGAAAAAGTTTAGTAGTATCGGTTGCCAGGTGTAATATATATTATTTAGGAAAATAGTTTAAGTATCTGTGATAGCTACCATTCACTAATTTGGTAATTGTAAACTATTTTCATTCTACCATTAAAATTAGTCCTCTGAATGAGAATCACATGAATCACACACACACAGTCCTTCGGATTAGATTGTACTGTCTTACCTCTCCCGCAGCATAATAGAAAGTGTGTTGATGTCAGCATCAGACAAATCTGGATGTGAATCCTGCCTGTCTCATGTAGAAACAGTGTACTTTGAAGACATTTTGCTTATACTTCCTGAGATTCAGAGATTTCCCAGTATGTCCTGTAAAATGAAATTCTGAATCAGATTAAAGAAAATTCTGCTATTTGATATGTAAGCTCCACCCCCTCCAAAACAGTGGTGTGTAGCTGATACACACTATACCATATATATATATATATGGTAGTTTCACACACATCATTATAAATCTGTATATATGTATATACATATATGTAATCTTACAGCATGCATAGAAAGAAATGAGATATGCAGACCATCTTTGTTTGTGTGAATGTAGGTGTATATGAGTATGCATGCACATATGTGTAAGGGTACTAAAATCTGGAGTGAGAAAATGTCCTTGACACCCAAAAGAATAACATTTCTCTAGTTGGGAAAAATATTTTAGTGTTGCTTAGATTTATTGTCACCTGAATAATGTTCTCCCAATGGCTGATGTTTTTGCTTTGTTTTTATTATTCTAGTTTATTTCAATTAAGCCATGGTCTTATATTCAAGGAATAGAGTACTATTCAGGTAAATTCTGCCTGTCCCTCTTCCACAGAGAGGACCCCTCTCCTAGACACCCTGAAGCAACAGGGAAGAGTACACAGAACAAACGGCTACGTGGCTTCCAGCAACTGATACAATGCAAGACAAAACTATTGTCTGTGCATCACATTAACCTGCTCTCTGTATGAATTTTGGAATTGACTGGCTTATACCACCATTCAAATGGTGACACGTCTGCTGTTTTAGTTATTTCTGGGGGTTATTAGCTGCAAAATGTGCAGGGTCTTTGTCAACAGCTAGCCTATCTTTTATGGATGATTGACATATATTGAGGTCACACCCTGTATGTCTTCATGTAGAACACTGGGGAATGTTCTGGGAACATTCTGGGAAATTTTTTTTTAAAGTAGGAATTAATTATTCAGTAATAGAGATATAGAGTAGAGAGAATAGAAGGTTAATTGTTCAATAAACATGGCTGACATGAGTAACATTGCTGAATCCTTAACAAAATATATGCGACTTTAATAATAAAATACAGCAGTGCTCGCTTCGGCAGCACATATAATAATAAAATACAGCAGGACTACTAGTATTTAACCCCAAAGATACAAATGTTGTGATTCAAAGGCACACCTGTACCCCAGTATTCATAGCAGCAATGTCTACAATAGCCAAACTGTGGAAAAAGCTGAGATGTCTATCGAAAGATGAATGGATAAAGAAGATATGTATCTATCTATCTATATATATGTGTGTATATACATATGTAATGGAATAATATTGCTCAGCCATCAGAAAGGCATCCATCAACAGATGAATGGATGAAGAAGATGTGAGGTAGATATATATACACACATATACGTATATGTGTATATATATCCATCAACAGATGAATTCATCCATCAACAGATAAATGGATAAAGAAGATATATGTGTGTATATCTATCTATCTAGATAGATAGATGGAATATTGATGGAATATTGCTCAGCCATCAGAAAGGATGAACACTTAACCATTTATACTGATGTGAATGGAACTGGATAGTATTATGCTGAGTGAAATAAGTCAATCAGAGGACAATTATATGGTTTCACTCATATTTGGAATATAAGAAACAGTGCAGAGGATCATAGGTGAAGGAAGGGAAAACTAAACAGGAAATCATCAGAGAGGGGAAAAAAAAAAACCATGATAGACTCTTAATTATAAGAAACAAACTGAGGGTTGCTGGAGGGGAGGTGAGTGGGGTGTGAAGGGTAATTGGGTGATGGGCATTAAGGAGGGCACATGATGTGATGAGCACTGGGTGTTATAAGCAACTGATGAATTATTGAACACTACATCCGAAACTAATGATGTACCAAATGTTGGCTAATTGAATCTAAATTAAAATATATATATATAGCAGGAAGAAAGTAGTTTTACCCTTTCATGAATGGCACACTTTTCAAAACACAGTTCAAATGAGGTCCCTCTCTCAAGCCAAGTTAGCTGTTATTTTCTTCTATGTTCCCAGGCCATTTTGCACATTTTCTCCATTATAGCCCCAACCTTCTCCCTGCATGCCTCCAACCTCCATTCTTCAAAGGCAGGGATTCAAAATAATATATCTTAGTATATTTAGCACCTCATAAAGAACCAGACATTTAATTCTCAACAGGAGCTCCAAGTGTTTATGAATAAATGAATAAAGCACTACATAAGCCCACAAAGTATGTGTAGTCAAAGAATGAGAAAGGGTCATTCTAGCTAAAAGTGACAGAAACCTATCTCATGTTAGCCTAAGCATAAAGAATTATATTAGTTCATATGACTGGGGTGTTCAAGGACAAAGCAGACTTTAGCACAGCAAGTAGAAATTATTTTCTTAAAGCTCTGAACAAAAAAATCCTGGTCAGAACTCTGATAATCAGCCCTGGCTTCCTCTGGTTAACCTATCTGGGATCATTTACCTATTTCTATAGGGTCGTTTGGGGTAGGCTAAACCTCACTTAAATTGTATGGAATGGGTTTCTCAAGGAAAAGAAAGCTTCTCTAAAATAAAAAAGGAATTGGATGCTATGCAGTCCAAAAAATCAGATGTCGACCTAAACCAAAATCATTTAGAAAACTAAATTATTCCAAGAACTTGGGTGAGTAAATACCCAACAAGAAATCCCCTAAACCACCCTTCTTTGACTCCAAAACATGAATATTTTTAAGCTATCAAAGACACTCATTTATCCCCACATGTATTTGTCAACAATTTATTCACACTCTTTCTTGTCCCATACACCAAGTCTAGGTGCTGGCTTAGTTGAGGAGGCAAGACACATAAATCGATGATAATAAAAAGATCATTAATTTCTTTGAACTTTATGGAATATCTTATTAAACAATTAGCTTAAATTAGCTTCATGAGAGTAATGACTAATTCATTTGAACAATACATGGTTCTGTTATGTCATACTGATTTTTTTTATGATTATACTTTAATACCTAGTCGCATTAAGACACAGAGTAAACTGAGCACAAACCCATTTGTTTGCCTGATTTTCTCTGCAGACATTCCGGAAAATGTATCTTATTAACATTTTGAGCATATCTTTGTGATATTTCTGTTTCTCCTTTACTTCATTATAATGGTAGAAGACAAACTTCGGTTATTTGTAGTTTTACTCAGTTTAAAAATAGGCATTCAGTGTGCATTTCTTATCATCAGTTATTCTTTTCTTCACATTATTCTCTAAATTGGAATTCAGTATTAGGTAATTGCATAGTGACTCAGTTTTGGTATTCAATTGAAATTGCATTGTGAATGATTTAAGAAAATGAAACTGAATAATTTACATACATTTAAAGAAGAAAAAAATTTCTACCCTGTGTGAGGCAATACAACAAATAACAAAGTGAAAAGAAAATTAGTTGTACACAAAAGTATCTAAATTTTCAAAAGATACAAGAAAAACAACCTTCTATTTCTTATACAAAGGATTACTTTAAATAATTATAGACTACATATTTATATTATAAAGTAAATAATTTTATAGCATTTTTTCCCATTCTTATTATTATCTAGTTGAAGTTAATCGTCCTTACAAGATATGCTGGTGCAGCTGATGATTGGTCCTACCTGTATTTTCATGTTCCTCTTTTTCAAAAGCTATGTACTACCTCTGATACATGGTTCTAATTTGTTTTTGATGACTGAGGGATCACGTGGTTTTTCCACACCTTAAATATATGTAGCTTTTCTCTTCTTCTTTTCTGTATGCTGTCACTAGTGTATTATGAGATCTTATTTCTTTATATAAAATATTTTCCTATTTAAGAAAAAAATTTATGAAAGAAAAAAATTACATTTGGAATGAAAGATATAATGCTAAAATCTTATGTGTAAGAATAAACTTGCTTCTTAGAGGTTGGCACTCCACAGATATTCAAAGAACAATAATCGAAGTTGATCTACAATGAAAATAATTAGAGATAATCATGGTTTAAAATTTTAGGATTGTCCAAAAATCTAAGTATTCTCTGGCTCATGAAATCTCTTTTAAGTTGTTAAAAAAAAAATTGCTGTCTCTCTGAACTAAAGATTAAAGCAGCAAAAACTGGTCATATCTGCAACATTACTGCGCAATAGGAATATAAATGTGAGGGGCATGTGGGGGCACCTGGGTGGCTCAGTTGGTTAAGTGTCTGACTCTTGATTTCAGCTCAGGTCATGATCTCAGGGTTGTGAGATCAAGACTCAAGTTGGGCTTTCCACTAGGCATGGAGCTTACTTTAAAAAAAAAAAAAATCTACCTATCTATTTATAGATAGATATGCATATATGTAAATCTGTATCTACCTATAGGTATATAGATACATATATATGTGTGGGTGTGAGTCCCATATGTAATTTAAAATTTTCTAGTAGCCATATCAGAAAAGAAAAATAAAGTTAAATTTAATAACACATTTTATTTTATCCCAGATACCCCAAAATTTTATTTGACCACTTAATCCATATGAAAAATATTTATCATATATTTTACTTTTTTTATACTGTCATTAAAGTACATTATGTATATTTATCCTTATAACAAATCTCAATTTGGAACAGTCACATTTCAAGGGCCTAATAGCTATGTGTGGCCAATAGCTACCATACCAAACAGCACAGTTCTGGAACATTATGCAATATGAGAGAAATTCACAATTTACAATCTCAAATGAAGATTGTGAATATTTGAAATATACAGCTATATTTTATATACCACATAGAAATTATTAATGCCCTAATAATCAGCAGGCAAGATTCCTTCAGTTCGGCAAACAAATCATAAAACATATTTGTCACAATTATTCATATAAAGTGTTGTCATGCCCTAAATATCCTGTGTTATTCTCAGGAGTAAGCCCCAAATCCATTCATTTGGTAGAGTTCAATTAATTATTTATTCTAGAGCAAATCTGAGAAAGATTAATAAATTATTAATCTAAAAGAGAAAAAATAAGAATAAAAGGAAAGTTTAAAAATGTATGGGGATACATAAATCTTTCTTTTCTTCCTTTTTTTTAGTAAAGAAAAATAGACATTAAATGATTAATCACATGAACATTTAATATAATGCAAAAAATAGTGCAGACTAACAGGAAAGAGAAAAATGAGGGAGACAGAGTGCATGGTAGATAAGATGATCACAGAAGTTCTTCCCAAGAAAAAGCTTGAACAAACGTCTAAATGAGGTGAATGAGAAAATCAAATGAAATCTGGAGTATGGTCATAGAAGACAGAGGGCACAGGACTGGCAATAAGCTTGTCACATCCAAGGAAAGGAATAGTATCAGTGGGATTCTAGTAGAAGAAGAAAGTAAGAGAACTGTAGAAGCTTATGTAAAAGAAGTAGCCAGGATCCAGATAATTTTGATTCTTGTAGTCAGAGTATGGATTAGGGATTTTATTCTCTCTGTGATAAAATGCACATACAAAATTTAGCATAATGTAATTGATGTTGTTAAAAACACCCTGACTGCTCTGTGGATAAAGGACTGTAAGAGAAAAACAGTAGAAGCAAAGAGATCGGCTAGAAGAGTATTACAGCTGTTGTTATGAGACATGAACTCGGTCATAGGGAGGTCAGAAGTGGCCCAGGTTTAGTTGTATTTTGAGAACTCACAAGATTAGTTGATGAAATTAGATATGGGCCATGAAAGAGATAAGAAGCAAGTTTGACTCTAAGATTGTTGGCGCAGACTTTGGGGAAGTAGAGGGATGATTTTTTTTACTAACTATGCAATAAATTTTCACAAACTTAGTGGCTCCAAATAACACCCATTTCTGTGGAGGAGTCTGAGTATGGGTCAGCTGGATACTTTGCTTAGGGCCTCAGCAGGCTCCAAGTTAGATGGCCGCCAGGGCAGCAACATCAACTCAGGTTTGGAGAACCCTTCTAACCTCACTAGTTCTTGACTGAATTCAGCTGCTAGTGGTTGTTAGGCTAAGATCTCCAGATTTTTACTGGTCAATGATCAGGCACTACTCTCAGCTTCTAGAGTCCCCTTGAGTCTTCCATGTGGCCTTTTCTACAACATGGTTTCTTGCTCCTTCAAGGCCAAGAGGAGAATGGCAGTGGCTGTTTCTTATCTCTTAATAATTCACCTGATTGGGTCAGACCCACCTAGGGTAATATTCCTTTTAATTCGCTCAAAATTAACTGACTAGAGACTTCAATTATATGATGGCCAATTTTTCCATATAATCATTTAGGAGCAATATCCCATAATATTCACAGATCCTCAAGTGGAAGAAATTCTAAAAGAATCACACACACACACAGAGGTAAGTATCTTACTTGAGGGTCATCTTAAAATTTTGCCTACCACAGTAGATAACTTCAGACACAGCATTTTTATGAGGACAAGTCTGCACTCTTTTTTCACTTTATTGAATTTCATATACATATTAGATATCTAAGTGTAAAGTAAGCAGTTAAGTAAAGTATATGCATTTGGAACTCAGGGAGATATTATGGCTAGAAATAGTGCATTAGTAATCATCTGGATACAAAGGGACTAACTATGTGAGATCATCTAGGTAGTGTAGGTTGACAATGAACAAAAGACTGAGGGTTGAGCCCAGAGTTACTCAAATGTTTAGAGGTTGGGACTGAGAAGCGAAACTGCATGATGCCACAGAGAGGAAAACAACTCTAGAAGCAAAGTTCTTGTCTTGGCAAGGGAAACAACAGCAATAACAACATAATAAAATGATAAAATCCAGTGCAGAAGTAAAGAGCTTGCCAGTAAAATCCACCGGAGTTTATCTGCAGTAAGGAGGAAGTTAGAGGCTCTGGATAGATATGTAAGCAGGAATTAACGGTGGGAAAGGGCCTTAGCTCCCTTAATTGCTTCTGTTTCCCAGGGAAATAAGAAAATGAAGATGAATAGGGTAAGACACATAAAAGGTTTAAGCAGAAACAAA
Source organism: Neogale vison (assembly GCF_020171115.1). Classification (NCBI taxonomy): domain Eukaryota; kingdom Metazoa; phylum Chordata; class Mammalia; order Carnivora; family Mustelidae; genus Neogale; species Neogale vison. The sequence goes on along the minus strand of NC_058102.1, from coordinate 32,122,409 downwards.
GTCAACTATTTTTTTGTGAGTGGGAGGGAGATTGAATTCACCAGCTAAATCACAGAACCCAGTTGATTGATAAGAATGTTTGTATTTTCTTCTCTCTAATCAAATCCATCCATTCATATAATAACTCATCGTACTCTTAACAAGTGAAAAAATAAACTTATACTTTGTTAACAGAGGAAATGAATGTTACAACTAGTATCATTAGTGTTACCTTAATTAAGACAGGGTAGAAGCAAATGAGGGAAGAAATTAAAGAAAAGTATTTGGGAGCATATCCATACAAGTATCAGAATTTTTAGAATGTAAGATAGACAAGTGAAATACTTGATAATTTAATTTTTTTTAAGTTCTTTGAACTCTCATCCAAATGAAGAATAGAAAAAAGAGTCACTGGTAGGGAGGAAGAAAAATTCTAGAAATGAGATTTCTCAACAGCTCCTGGCTGGCTCAGTAGCTTAAACCTCTGACTCTTAATTTCAGCTCAGGTCATGATCTCAGGGTCGTGAGATCAAGCCCTGAGATGGTCTTGGATCAGCATGGAGTCTGCTTGAAATTCTCACTTTCTTCCTCTGCCCCTCCTTTGCTCACTCTCCATAAATAAATAAATAGATAAATAAATAAATAAAATCTTAAAAAATAAAAAGAAATAGGATTTTCCAGAAGAACAAACTCTGAAACAACAGAGTTCAAACAAACAACTGAACTTTAAATAAAGTTATTGTTAGTATCACCACTGCCACCCACAAAGTAAAATTAGAGGGTACCTGCCCTTTCACCTCAAGCATAGAGATATTGGGCTTCAATTGGACTACTCTGATCTTAATGTGTGCTCCTTTCAACTGAGGAAAAACAGTAGATTGGAACATCAGTCCTGGCTAAGGACTCTGGAAGGTAGCAGAGATGGAATTGCAAGTTACTTTGGAAATACCTAAATGTAAGCTACTGTTACTTTGGAATTAGTCTTTATTTCCAGAATTTGCTGGGGCAAAGAATGCAGAACTATTTCTCATGGATAGGATGGCATTTATATAAAAAATGCATGGCAGGATGATCATCTTAGATCATGCCCAATATTATCAACCAAAAGCAGAAAGGAATCTGGAGGTTTACCCCTGCTCTGACATCTTGCAGAGGGAGATGAAACTGATTGACAATGCTGAGGGTTTATGAGGAGCCAATAAAAAAGTGCTCCTGAAGAGACAGAGTCCAATTTAAACGTCTGCCAAAACTAGAGAGGGTGGGGACAAATTATGATAGCGCCACTTCAGTTTTTAAAAACAATCTTATTTCCCTTATTTGTTTTCCTAAGTCTCAACTAAGGAGAGAACAAAAAGGTGAATTAACCAGTTGAGGAAGGACAGGAAAAGGGAGATGGACCATACCCATATCCTCCTCTCCAAACTGACTTATCAATACAATGATAGAGACATACTGTTAAACTGAGCTTGCAAACTGTATTATTGTTGGGGATAACTTATTGTGATTTTTTAATTGAACTGGTATTGTGACCTAAAACAACCACAGGCCTGTCTGGACATTCTAGTTCCTAAAACAACTAAAAATTCATTGAGCCGGCACACATTTGCATTTAGGATGAAAGAAGAATCTTAAAGGAGCAGGGTAAGACAAAAACCAAAGTTGCTTTTTGGTCACATCCCCTCAGTTGGGATGACATCTAAAAAGGGAGTAATTTTAGTAAAAGAAATTTCAGTGAATAATCTGCTTATGGGTAGAAATTAAAACTGAAGGAGACTGAAGGTCACTGGAAAACTGTAGAGACAATACTGTTATTAAAAAATGAATATTAACACTAACCGAAGTGAGATGAAAAGATAAGAAGTCAAGTAATGATCCTGAGGTGGGCTAACCTGAAATCAAGCTTCTGGCAGTGACAACGTCTAGGACAGGACATTGGTTAGACAGCTAAGACAGAGTAGAGGAAATGATCTTGGGAGTGAGGATGCTGAGAAACTAAGAGACCTGGCTGCTGGATTGATTACCTTTACCTATGTTAACAAAGACTGGTTATATGAGCAGTGTTGACCCAGAAAGCCTGATCCACAAATTAAATCGTCAGTGACAAGCAGAGTTAGAAAGATGAGTGACAAAGCAAGGCAGACGATGCTATCATATGGCTACTTACTTTTTGAAAAGCGAATTTTAACTTTGGTCTACTCCCATTTTTAATTTATTGTAGAACTGCTCTAATAAATCCTATATCCATTTCATAGGACTACTATAACAAAGTCACCTAATGAGTCACTTAAAACAACAGAAATTTATTTTCTCTTAGTCCCGGAGTCTAGCAATCCAAAACCAAGATATTGGCAGAGCCATCCCCCTTCAGAAGCCTCAGGAAGAGGATCAGTTCTTCTCCCAGCTTCCAAGTTCTTTAACTTGTGGTGGCATAACTCCAATCTCTGCCTCCATCTTCACTAGACATCTTCCTTGTGTGGCTCTTCCCAAATTCCCATCTTTTTGTAAGGATATCAGTCATATTTGATTAAAGGCCCATCTTGACTGATCTCATCTTAACTTGATTACATCAGTAAAGACCCTATTATTTCCAAATTGGGTCATATTCTCAGAGATGGAGATTAGGGCTTCTACATATCTTTGTGGGGGAATACAATTCAACCCTTAACAAACATCCTGTACTTTGTCATTATTATTTTTTTTTAAATCAACACCCAAGGTTAACTGTATGCTGAGTGGGTTACCCCTTGACTGTGCTGAATGTAATGGCAGAAAATGCTTCTGCTTTGTTTCCCGATCATTTCATTAGAAAAATCTAGTAAGAATTTCTTTGTTCAATTTTGCTGTTTTATTTCTTATTATTTGTCAGAAATCTCTATTTACTCAAGTCAGAATACTATAAAATTCATTGGCCTTTATGAGAAAATATGAAGTATCTCTCAATATATAGGAGACAGTGTTTCAGCTGAAAAAGGTTTTTTATAAAAAACCTCCCAGTTTCATTTTTCCTCCTCTTGTATAAGTTTATTAAATTTAATAAAACAGTATTAAGAAAGAAAAAATACAATAAAACAAAGCCAATTTTTATCATTCAGGAACAAAATTATATGAACACCATAGCTTGGTAATGTCTTAGAAAATATTTGGTTGTTACAATTTAATAAAGGAGCTATAAATATGTCAGTACAAACTGTAAGTGTCCCGTACAATAATATATCATAAGAAAATAAAACCAAGTCTGTCTTCATTTTCATCATATCAAATATGAAATTAAACTCTGCTTATGTAGTATGCACAACACCTGCTTATTTTCTTCAGTGTGTGGCATATTATACCATAGAGGTACCAAGCAATGAATGAAGAATCACATTTATTAGCATACAATTAGAGATAAGCATGCACCCATAAAACCTAAACTCATGCCAGTACTAGATAAATAAAGTTCAAATAGGTAACCTATTTACAAATATAATTTGAACTTAGAAAGCTGAAAATTGCCCTATCCTATGGCTCTTGGTGATATGATCCAAGATTTGATACTCTGCCATTCTGTACTGACATTTAGACAACTGGATTCCAATACATGGAATGACAAAACTATTTTTTGCCTGTTCTTTCAATTTGAGATATGATCATCCTCCTGAACTTTACATTGTGATTCAAGTTAAAACCTTTCATCTACTCTTATTATAGAAAAAAGCTTGATGGCTTAATGGATAAAGGTTCTGACCTTTTCAAGTTCGAATTTTAAGCCCTAACCTCTAGGGAAGAGTAATCCACATCACAAACACAAATACACAGTTCCATTCACTTAGCTTAATGGTTAGAGACATTCCAGGAATAGTGCAGACCTGTGATTTCCAGATCTTCACCTGTGCATTTTTATTCCTCAAACTGAAAGAGGACCAACCAAATAAGGAAAACACACCAAATTCTGTTAAGTTGGAAAAATTCTCTATTGGAAAAAAACTTGTTTTTCACAGGAACAGAGTCATCATTTCAGCTATTCAAAATAGCCTCTAGTGCAATTTTTTAAAAAGATTTATTTATTTATTTTATTTGACATATAGAGATCACAAGTAGGCAGAGAGGCAGGCAGAGAGAAAGGGAGGAGGAAGCAGGCTCCTGCTGAGTAGAAAGCCCTATGTGGGGCTCGATCCCAGGACTCTGGGATCATGACCTGAGCCGAAGGCAGAGAGAGGCTTTAACCCACTGAGCCACCCAGGCGTACTCCCCCCCCACCAAGCGTAATTTTAAGAAGATAAAATAATTTTTAAGTAACTTAGTATATAAAGTAGCATTTTTAGTTGTAATAGTATGTCAATATTATACAGTTAAGCAGTTAAACCATTTAAAGCAAAACTCTCAAGTAAGAATTCTCTGTCTCCTATCTACTCTGGCCTCTTCCTGTGGCCAATTCTACTATATTCAAATACCCAAAACTCTAAAATTGAAATCTGTACATCTGAGGTATTCTTAAACTGAAGGTACACAAATATCTCACTTCTTAGTTGTAGAAATCACACCTGGATGACACTCCTGAACACATTATATCTAAACCAAAATCTACTACTTTTTCTCTGATTCTCCTTTTCCCTCTATTTCATATGACAGTTTGCTCAAAAATACAAGCCAGGTATTTGATGCTCATTTTCATATCATGCCCTTATGTGGTCATCTCACAGGGGACCAAAACTTTTCTATTTTTCGATTAAAGTCTTATTTTATAGAGCAGTTTTAGGTTCAGAGGGGAAGACAGATTTCCCATATACTCTCAGCTCCTAAACATACATGGCCTCCTCCATCATTGTACTCAACCACAGTGGTGCATTTGTTATAACTGATGAGCCTACATGAGACAGCAGAATTGCCTAAAGTCCATAGTTTACATTATAGTCCACTCTTGGTTTTCTATATTCTCGGGGTTTAGACATACATATAATCACATATATCTATCATTACTGTATCAGACAGAGTGTTTTTACCATCCTAAAAATCTCATGTGCTCCATCTATTCATCCCATTACCTACCCCACAACACACACCGCAACACAGCAACTACTGATCTTTATAATAATCCTAAAATTTTGCCTTTTCCAGAATGTCATAGAGTTGGAATATGCTTTTTTTTTTTTTTTTTAGATTTTATTTATTTATTTGACAGAGAGAGAGATCACAAGCAGGCAGAGAGAGAGAGAGAGAGAAGGGGAAGCAGGCTCCCCGCCAAGCAGAGAGCCCGATGCAGGACTCAATCCCAGAACCCTGGGATCATGATCTGGGCCGAAGGCAGAGGCTTAACCCACTGAGCCACCCAGGCACCCCAACAGCTCATTGTTTTTTAGTACTGAATAATGTCATAGTCTGATATACCATAGTTTATTTATTCATTCATCTACAGAAGGTTATCTTCGTTGTTTCCAACATCTGGTAATAATGAATAAAGCTGCTATAAACAATCATGCACGGGTTTCTGAGTGACATAAGTTTTTAACTCCTTTGAGTAAATACCATGGAGTGTAATTGCTAGATTACATGGTAAGGGTATGTTTAGTTTTCTTGGAAACCACTAAATTGTCTTCCAAACCACTAAATTGTACCATTTTACATTCCCAACAGCAATGAATGAGAATTCCTGTGCCTGTTTTATCAATACCGCACTGTCTTAATTATGGTAGCTGACAGTAACTCTTTTGGGGGGGGGCACAAATGATGAGTTTCATTTAATTGCCAAGTGTTGCAATTTACGAACACTATTCTCTTCCATGTTTTTTACTGCTAAAAATACCCTTATGGAGATGACCAACATTGTAACATGTCTAAGACAGTTATTCTTGAAGTTGGGTAATGTCAGTCTTCCAACTTTGTTCTCCTTTAACATTCTATTGACTATTCTGGATCTTTTGCCTCTCTACATATACTTTAGAATCAGTTTGTCAATATCTACAAAATAACTTGTTGGGGATTTAATTGCTTTCTTAGGTCTCCTTAGTTCATCTTCTGGCTGTGGAAGGGTGAGTATTAGTATCACTCTCAAGACATTTCACATCACCCTCACTGCTTTCTTCTTTGGACAAATGATTCTTCTAACTACTGTAGTGCAAGAATGGACCAAAGTAGGATAAGACCCTACCAATTTAACCATTTCCAGTGCAGTTTCTCAACCAATCACCCACCTACTGGCTCCTACCTACTTTTAGTTTCTGTTACACTGATTTTTGGGTTACCACAGAACCATTCTAGTCTTTGGTGGGAAATCCACAATCTTCTCTTTCTTATGTTAATCTTTTTTTCATGAAAGGTTTCTCCAGATATTTTGCTTCTAGTGTACTATTTTTGGTTTGTTTTTATTTTTGTTTTTCCAAAGTTCTGATGTATTTTTTCTTTCTTCCTTTTTCCTCTTTCTTCATTTTTAAAAAATGTTTTTCATTTCTAGTTATTTAGAAAATTAGGGGAAATTAGTTCACGTGTTTAGTTTGCCAATTTAAGTTGACCTTTCCAATACTTTTTATTGTTATTAAAAACAAACAAACAAACAAAAAAACCTTTTTTTGTGGCCAAATTTCAGAAGCACAACTTCTTAAAAATTTTTTTGTAACAAAATATCCTCAGGATCTTCATGGTCACCATTTAATAACTTAACACAGTGGTTCATTCCACCATTGTACAGACAGGTGGAAATGTGTTTCCATTCCCAAACTATTGATATCTTCTTTAATGAATTTTTCACCTGACTTCCTACTTCTGACAATTCTCAGTCTCATCAAATCTCCCTTCTTTTTTGTTGCTACTCTTGTCTCTCTCCCTCTCATTATCCAGTTAAAGAAAACAGCTCCTTTCCATTGATTTCCTGAACAATACAAACACAAGCCAATTTTGTGTAAAAGATCATTATGATGATGTGGGGATAATAGAGGTTATTATGCCATATCGAGAAGAGCTAAAAGCCTAATATTTAATATTATAACTTTCTGTATTTACAAACTATTCTTTGCATAAAGCATTGCTTACGGTTGACTTACTTCTGTGAATTTTCCCTACTTCACGTACCTGACAGCCAGCTACTAAGGTCCCCTTTTTAAATTAACTACTTACTTTTTTCAATTTAAAATATAAATTCTTTTTTTTTTATTTTATTTCTTTTCAGTGTTCCAGGATTCATTGTTTATGCACACACCCAGTTCTTATTATAAGTCATTTGTGAACAAAGGAAGTGAGCTTTCATTACTAGAGCTAACATTTAAATATTTAAATGGCTAATCATTTTTTATCTTTCTTGGCTCAACTACATTTTCCCCTTTGTTCCTTAGGATGTATTAAGTATAACAGGGCACCTATGATAATATCTCTGAAGAAAACTGTCACTTTCTCTTGACTTCTGTCTCTGACCCTGATCCTTTGGATGAATGTTGTTGAATATAAGGTATAGAAGTCACATGGAGAAGAAAGCTATGAATGAATTTAGACATTTTGAACTCATTAAAATACATAATAAATAAAAACTATTAACTAAATTTTTAACAGTTTTTAAGATCTAAAAATTTAGAGAAATCTTTAGGAATTGAAGAAATAAAACTTTGCTGAAATTTAACAATTCTTCAATTTTATTTTTTATTCTAAGAGTATTAATTCTTGATATTCTGATTAGGAAAGTACCCAACTCATCATTGCCTTTATGGTGCTTTTATGTAATTATTGATTCAGCTCTATTCTCCCACCCCCCACCCTTTTTAAGATTTTATTTATTTATTTATTATTAGAGAGAGAGCATGCACAAGTTGGGGGTGGGGCAGAAGAAGAGGGAGAGAGAGACTTAAGCAGACTACCTGCAGAGTGTGCCAAGCCCAACATCAGGATCCATTTCATGACCCTGGGATCATGACCTGAGTCAAAACCAAGAGTCCAATACTCAACCGACTGAGCCACCCAGGCACTCTATTCTCCCTGCTTTTTAGTAACAAACCAATTCTAAGGAAACCCATGGTTCCAATGCAGGTACCCATTTCAGTTATAACAGACAGGAAATTAAGGTTTTATACCTCAGCATGATCCCCTCATCAATCTGAAATATCCTTTGCTGGCACCCACAGTATTTTCTCTCACTTTCTCTCTTGTGCACTTGCTCAGCCTCCAGGGTTCACAATGCATCTTACATTCATTTTGGATGCGGAAGAATTGTGGGGAAGAGTTTAGTTCTTGTGTAGTTTCAGTGAAACTGACATTGGATTTCTGTTTCTCCTCTCCTTATGGATTATTTGTGATCATTAAGTTAGAAGCCTGATTTCATTATTTTAAAAATGCCCCTTTTTTGTAAGTTTGATGTAAAATGGACTTTACTCTAGGGATGGGGAGCTCATTTACTTCACTTTACAACAGAACCACATTTACTATTTTTCTGAATGTCTATTATGGAGATAGGGAAGAAACTGTAGCTTTCTTTTGTGTGAGCTCCAAAGCCCATCCAGGATCTCTCTTAAATAGATTATTCACCTTTTTATTTTTTTTTTAAAGATTTTATTTATTTGATAGACAGAGATCACAAGTAGGCAGAGAGGCAGGCAGAGAGAGAGGAGGAAGCAGGCTCCCTGCTGAGCAGAGAGCCTGATGCAGGGCTCAATTCCAGGGCCCTGGGATCATGACCCGAGCTGAAGGCAGAGGCTTTAACCCACTGAGCCACCCAAGTGCCCCTTATTCACCTTTTTAAAGAGGACAATCTTAGGACATAGAGACAAAACACTACTTTCAGTGACTCTTTACTTAAGCAGAGAGATGGAATATTTCAGCTGGCCCCGCAAATGCTAAAGTATTCATCCTTCATTCACAAAAAAATCCTTATTGGTTGCTATCAGGGGTCAGGCTGTAGGATAAGGATATAGCATCCTTATAATATATAAATATAAATATATAATTAAATGTAATGATCTGTCTTTATGGATTTTGTATTCTAGTAAGGAGATGCAAACACTTAACTAGATAAATAAGTTAAATACCTCATATGTTAAATGGTGAAAATAGTAAGAAATAGGGCAAGGGGACAGGGAGAGTTGGGGGATAGTGTTAAACTTAAAGATAAAGTAGTTAAGAAAGGACTTTCAGAGAAGACCTATAAGGAAGTTCTTGAAGAAAGTGAGAGAAGGAACCATGTGGCTTCCTGATGGGACAGCATTCCAGACAAGGGAAGAGCAGTCATTGCCAGACTTCCATGGGGGTGTGTCATGGCACGTTCCAGTAAGAGTAAGGACGCCATATGGCTGAAGTGGAGTGACTCAGGGGGAAAGTAGTAGGTATGAAGGTCACAGTGGGAGAGAAAGGTGAGATCATTAGGGCCTGGAGGGCTACTGGAAGGAGTTGGGTTTTCACTCTGAGTCGGATGCAAAGCCAATGGAGGATTCTGAACAGAGAAGAGACACACTATAAATAATTCAGATGAGCTGACGATGGCAGCAGTGAAGGTGCGGCAATGGATTACAACCTGTACTTATTTGGCAGTGAGAGCTGGCAGGATTTACTGCAAGATCAGATGTGTAGTAGATGGTTCTAATAGCCCTGCAGATTGCACAGTGGCCTCTTCCTGTATGTGGTGACATTAAATTCAGAGCTCCATTAGGGCTCCACCGAGAACTGCTACCGCCTCTACAACAGCTTTCTCATGACTGTACATTGACTTGTCCGGTTTCTCAGTCAATCATATTTATGCTAATTACTTCCTTTCTAAAATTTCTTACAAATGCCGCTCCACTCATAACTCCCTTTTTTGTTTCCATATAGTTATAGGTATCTTTTGTTCTCTTGTTTTAAATGAAATTTTCTGTAATTTCATAAGAATTAAGGGGAGAGGAGACAAACACATGTGCTCAGTAAACCATCTGCCTCCTATTTCCTTTATTTAAAAAAAAGAAAAGAAAAAAAATCATTGTTGAAAGCAAAGGGTAATAAGTCATTGTCTTAAGCATATGTTTTAGGACTTGAATTCATCTGGCAGTACCAGAGAGAGCCTGGCAATAGCAACAGCTTCAATAAAAAGGTTGTCTGTTTTTCTCTCATATAAACAAAATCCAATAGTTTTCATCCATGGTTGGGATCATTAACCCATAATCAGCAGGGTCAGGCTCCTTTTCTGCTTTGTCATTTTCAGTAAGGGACATTCATTGTGATGGTCATCTCATTGTCTAAAATAGATGCTGGGGTTCCATACATAGAGCCTACATTCCAGGCACAAGATATGAACAGTGGAACAGGCACTGAGGGGCTAATGCTAGCTCTTTTAAGAGCCATCAAAATTAAGCTATTGTTATTTTTATTAAACAATAATGGGATGATAGATATTAGTGAGGAAGTATCTTTGCTAACATTAATCCACTAGGCTCTACTCTTCATGAATCGGCAGCAAATTCCTACTAGATATTTTTGCAAAGAAGCATTTTAAAAATATATTTTTGAACTCTGAAAATGACTTAAAATATCAGCTTCCATTCATAAAATGAAAAAAATGCAATTATCTATTGAGATCTCCTGAAATTTCTCACAAAAATATAATTGCCTGGAAATCAGACAAAATTGGCAAAGAAAATATATCATGGTGATTAGAAATAAGAACTCTGGCACCAGATACCTGAATTTGTATCTAACCTCTACCACAGTTCAGTGAGACAGTGGTCAAGCTATTTAACCTCAAGGTATCTCAGTTTCCTCATGTATCAAGTGGATATAATACTAATCCTATCTACCTCATATATAAAAACTACAAAATAAATTAGGTAAAGCACTCAAAATGGGCTCTTGGAACTAACAATCACCTAATAGGTGCTACATAATTTCTATAATTATTTAAAATACATCACTTTGCTTCTGATTCTTCATACATTTGAGTGAAAATTGAAGTGTTCTTTTGAAATGCAGGCAGCCATAGCTGATGTGAAGCTGAACCTGAAAACATGTTTACTTCTCCTCAAAGAAATGAAATAAATTATTCAAATCCTAGATATAAACACCACACAAAAATGAAAAATAGAACATTCTTATCTCTGAACAGAAAGAACCCTGACGATTAAGGCATGACAACATTTCCTATATAATTAGAGCTCAGAAGAACACACCATACCTCTGTGCACATCCTCTCTATGAGGCAAAGTCTGACATGAAAGGTATCGTTTTAAAGTTGCCCTTTACCTCCAGTAAAATCATTTAACATTTTTGCTCATAGCTACCCAGTGAAGAACTTATTTATTTAGATAAAATATTCTTCATCCTCTACCAGAAAAAAAGAATATACTTGGAAATAGGTGAAGTTATCTGCTTCCCCGGGGAATTATTCACATGCATATATAAAATTGGGCAGTGTCTTGCTTGTTAGATATTTTCCACTTTTCTTATTTCTATTATATTTTCATTTCCCTGTTGTTTTCACTCTGCTTTCCTTAGGCATTTTTTTAAATCTTTCTCTCTTTCTCTTTCTTTCTCTCTCATTCTCACTCTCTCTATGTAATTACTAGGATTTTAAAATTTTATTTGAGTTTCTTGACAGAAGCACTACTGACATTTTAGGTCGGATAATGCTTTGCCCTGCAGGATGTTGTGAGCATTTTAGGGTACTTAGCAGCAACCCTGACATCTACTCACTAGATTCCAGTAGCATCCCTATTCCCCAAAGTATGACAATCAAAAATGACTCCAGAAATTGCCAAATATCCCCTTTGGGGAAAAAAATGATCCCCAGTTGTGAACCATTACTTTCCATTTATCTTCTTATATATTTCTTGATTTATTTGGCTTTTGTCCCACTTCATTTTGTGTTCTTTTTTTGAACTTCAGTTCTTAGAGCTTGCTACACATGGAGTGTCATATACCAGAAAGATAGGAAACTGGCCCTCAGGAGGTCTAGATTGAGTTTTCTATACCTAACTCTGGCAGCGTGACCTGGAACAACCCATACATCCAGTTTATCCCTGAGTTTCTTCAACCATAAAATGGAGAGGTTGGACTAGATGATGTGGAATGCTTCAAGAAACTTAAAATGTTGAGGTGATGTCTAAATGCACATGAGTGATTTCTAAGGCAAGAATTCAGTATTATAATATTCAGGTTTTTTTTTATCTTAGCTCTTTAATTTTATCAAAGCCCTATTTTGTTCATTTCCTTTCTTTCTATTTTAATATTTTATTTATGGCTTTGTCACACATTTTTTTACTTAAAATAAGCATGGCTTATACAATCATTCTTTTTTAGAGCTCTCCTTTCTCTTCTCACTTTCAAGTTTATTATCCAAATACACAGTTTTTCAAATAAATTTACAAACCAGAAAAATGAGTACCACTCGGAAAGATTAAGTTATTTTCTACAGCTTAGAGAGGAATTAATTGGTCATGATGAGCTAAATTTTAAAGACCACTGTTCTAAAATGTTTGTTAAAAAGATGATAAGGAATAAAGCCGAACAAGTAAGTGGAATCCAAACATAGAATAGTAAGCAATGCTGAGCCACTAAAGACTTTGTTTGTTTTGAGCAGGAACACAACATGCTTAAGAGAAAGAATTTGGGAGTCATATTCAGTATGAATTTGTCCATGGAGAGTCTGGTTGGTAAGAATTCCATTTATCTTGGTTGCAAATATATTATGCTGTTCTGTGTGCTTGTTGTGATGACTACTCAACGCGCCCTTAGAAGTCTTCCTCTTGGTATTTCCCTCCATACCTTAGGAAATGGAAGATACAAAATACTTGCCAGATGAACAAATGGTCAACGGATCACAATAATCTAGGGATTTTAAATGAAATCAACTTGATGCTAAGATATGCTAGTGTGGTCAGTCTGAGAAAATTTGGTTCGAACAGTGATATTTTATCTCATCTGAAAAAATGAAGATAACAATAAGAATAATTGTTTAATCATGGAGATGTCATTCATCCAATACCATCACATATGTAAAACAAATAGAACGGTACCTATTAGAAACAATGAGGAAAATTAAAAAATGACTGCTTAATCACAGAGGTGTATTATTGATTCAATGTTATTACATATGTAAAACAACTAGAATAGTTGTCTATCAAAATGCATACTCAGTTTATGCTATTTTCCTCTTTGTACATGGACCTCTAGAAACCACCTATCAATCTCTGTGAGATAACAACATATAAATATCTTTATGATTTTTTAAAATTTATGTGGTTATAAGAGAAACACATAAAAGCAGAGTAAAGTGTAATTTATTTTCCAAAAAGATTCACTGGGTGATGAGGAAGAATATTATACCTGATTTGACCATCAGTCAAATTCTAGAATAGTGATCAAAACTTAAGGGAAATACTCTAAACTATAATTTCTGCTCTGGGGCAAAGAAGAGGTATCCTTGGGAAAAGCAGGATTCACTGCCATTCAAAATGTCAAATTCCTTTAAGGCACCAAAAAACCTGACAGCTTAAAACGGTGACTCTAAACCACAGGCCATAGAATCACCTAGTTACTAATGCATATATAAATTAAAGGAAAAAGCAACAGCATATGGTATATAAATGATAAAAGAGCTTCACAGTTTGGATAGGAAAATATTCAACCATTTGGATAAGCTGCTATTTCATTTACTTGAGTTTAAAATTATGCAGAATCTCAGAAGTGAGACAAATGTATCTATAAAAAAATGGGGTGATTTGGCAAATATACTGTGCCCCTAAGTTATTTTCTCCCAAAATGTATGTACATCCATTCTGTCTGTCCTAGGCGTAATAGGTAAGGTAGACTCTATGTTTAAAAAACAAGTAAAAGGAGGAGAAGAGAGGAGGAGGAGGAGGAGAAAATCCAGATTGTATGATTTTCATAACTTAGTTTCCTTGCTTTCTTACATCAGCCAAGATCACTCTCTAGATACAGGCCTGTATAAATATGTTTCTTTTTTATTTTCTTTTTTCTTAAGTACCATTATTCTGTGAGTTTAGTTTCTGATTTATAGAGAAACCAGTTGGCTCCAACTGCAATGTTACATAAGGAGTTTGGGAGAGTTTTACACTTTGTTATTTGACAAAAGATGTGCTAAAATTTCTCTACAAGTGGTTATCTTTTTGTTCATTTGTGCTTTTCTTCTACCAATTTAACAAGAGTTGTTGATAATATGAATCTCACTGTATTAAGATTAGACAGAAATCTCAGAGCATAGAAATTTCAATACAAGGGTCAAAAAAAAAATAAAGCCATTCATTTTCAATGCGCTAAACGAATTACATAGTAAGAAACTGGTATTACCTATAAATAAAGCAAAGAGGCCTATTATACCCCTATTTTTTTCTGAAATTACTGCATTATAACATTTGTCTTGGAGGGCTGTTTTTCTGCATTCTTTTTATGAAGTGAAATAAAGCAATGTAGGTTACATAAATAAGAAAATAAATTATTCTGATTATAAACCCTGGAGTCTTTTTGATTGAAGCAAAAATATCTGATCAATTTTGTATGGTAATTTTAGCTGATAAGCTTTCAGAGACAACACTGAATTTATTTCCTTGAAATGTAGCTTAGAGTTTGGTATGAAACTATTGGCCTATTCTGGATAGCATTTCATGCTAATCTGCTTGACTGGTTTTAAGCTTAATTTTGAAAAGAAAACAGATTCTAATCAGAAAGGGAAAAATGTATAAAAGAAATGTCTAAATAGCAGGTGTTTTTCAACTCTACTTTCAGATAATTATTTTAACTCTATTACTCTGTTTTAAAGAGTGATATATTCCAAAATAGAAGAAATTCATTTTTCAGAATAAAATATTTTAGTTGAATGACTTAAATCTGAAAGTAGGAAAAGGTGATATTACTAAAATTTAAATTCTAAATACGTTTAAGGTCCAATCTAATTATATTTAGCAAATATTAAAGACTGAGTAATTTCTTTAACATTCTAATTTATTCACAAATATTTATAGAGCAAATACTGTGTTCCAGATACTGTGTTAGGCAAAGAACAAAACAGACATACCACATGCCCTCATGGACTTATGAGACAATAAACAAATATGTGTGCAATTTGTTGGGTCATTGTAAGGGCCTTAAAGATAAATGGGAGAGGGATATGAGGCATTGGAAGTGATGGAGTGATGCTATTTTTGCCCCATCTGGATGATCTAGTTAAGGTGATTAGAGTATAATAAAGTGATACCCAAGGAGAAACCTAGTGAGTGTGAGGTAAGAAGCCATATGCATATTTGGGGGGTAGAGCATTACAAATAGAAGGAATAGCAAGGGTAAAGGCCCCATAGGATGTGTTGGAAGAATACTAAGGAGTTCAGTTCTATTGAAACGCACTGAGGGAAAATGTTGTAGGAGAAGATGTTGCAAAAATAACCAGGAGCCATAAACGTGAGACTACAAAAGTTCTGGCTTCTACTCTGAGCTATGAGGATACTTTAGAAGGTTTGGGCAGACAAGCAACCTGATCTGACTCCACAAAAAAATCTTATCTTTAATTGCAAGGTAGGGAGTACCTGACAGGGAGCCTAGAGCAGAAAAAGGGAGGCCAGCTGGGAAGGCATTGCAAAAATGCAACTGAGAAACAACGTTTGCATAATCTAGTGTGATAGTAAAAGTGCTAAAAAGTGGTCATAAGTCTGACTGGATATATTGGGAAGAGATTAGAGAATTTGCTGATGGATGAGAGGAGATTCTGAGGGGCGTAAAAAGGCATTTAATGATGAATCCATAGTTTTTGTCTTGAGCAACAGGAAGAACAGAATTGCCAATCACTGAGGTAGAAAAGATTGAAAATGGAGCACAGAAAAATGAAGGGGCAATCAACAGTTAAGTTTTGGCTATTTTAGGCTGGAGATGACCAGCAGACACAGAAATGGAGAGATGAGTACACATTTGAATAATTCATGGACGAAATCTCAGACAGAGGTGGTATAAATAGTCATGATATTTGAATCTCAAATTACCCGAATATCTGACCTATCATGATCCTGTCTTAATTTAACATTCTGATATTTTGTATGTCATAGATTTTTTGTATTAACTTTTACTTTTGTTAAATATAGCATTAAAATATTGTTTATCTTGTTGACTGAGGCTTAGGCACCTCCTTAACTTTTGTGCTTGAGGTGAATGTCTCATCAGCCACATGTAGTCCTTCTTACGGATTCTCTTTGCTAAAAACTTCTACAAACCCCTATGCAATTCTTGTTCCTTGAAGAATTTAGCACCCAATATGTCACTCCCTCTGATATTAATCCTGCCATAATTCTTACAGATTTCAACTCAATGATTTATTTCATCTCATAAATGCTGTATTCAATACCCTGGCATCTCAATGCCTAGATCTTCTCTCCTCCAATGATCTTACCTTCTACCCTGCCCCAGCTGCACTTCTATTTTCATACTGCACTATGATTTATGATTCGTCTCTATCTCATTCTCTAGACTTTGTCATTTTTGATAAATGCAATCCTTCTAGCTCTAAATTTTAAGGATTGCTCTTCTATGATCTCTATATTTTTAACAGCCTCTCACTAATACCTTAACTCCTATGATTCTGTAACTCAATCCATACTTAAAATATATCCATCCTAACATCTTTTCAGCATCCCCATTGACTCTCGTATCTGTAATATACCTGTGTCCCTCTTTATCCAGCATAAATTCCTCAAACCTGTTGCTATGTCTGCAGGAAGGAATGCTCATGTCTTTCTCACAATCTTCAGTCAGCTATTTGCTGATGTAACCTTCTCCATGAAATCTTTCCTTGCCACCTCGAATAAAATTGCAATGACTCCTTCACACACTCCTTACACTTTTCTCAACTTTAATTTTTCATAGAACTTATCTCTCTCAGACATTCTACATGTTTTAGTTATTTATTAATCTATAAAATATGTCTTCTATCTGCACATAAACTCAAGGAGGGCAGGACTGTGTTTTGTTTTGTTTTGTTTTTGTTTTTTTTTGTAAAAAGCCTGGCATACAACAGTCATTCAATGTACATTTTTTTGAAATCATAAACGAGCCAATGAAGGAATGTGATACCCCTAGGGAAGAGAATAAAGTAGAGAAGAAGGAATGAAGGGACAGGAGGGGAGCTGAAAAAGGGCAGGTGAAGAGATTAGGCAATAGATCCCCTTTGTTCTTTATGGGTCATAAAGATGAGGAATCACTATCAAAGGAGATGAAGAAGGAGCAGTTAATACAATGAGAGAAATAATTCTAGGAGCATTCTAGAAGCAAAGGGAAAAAGCATGGTTTAAGGAGGAACACTGGACTGGATGCTGCTGAGAGGATGGCCCCCAAAACATATAAAGATTAGGAAACCAGGGTTTGTAGTAACCCTACACATTCTTTAGGACCCAAATTAAATATACTTACTTTATGACTCTCTTCTCTCACAGAATTACAGAAAAGCACTATGTTGCTGAAGAATGTTATGTTGGCTGGAGTGACAGTACAGTAAATTAGGAGAAAGTACTGCAGGGTTGAGAGGACGTTTATCACATAATTGCACAGAGTTTTTAAGTGCATTTAAGTATAAGCTTTGGAATCATTTAGACTTTGTAAATCCAACCTCATTAACTTAAAAAACAGTGATCCTGAATAAATGTCTAAATTGTCCTTCATTTGTAAATTGGGCATTATGGTCTGTGACCAAAAGGATTTTTCCAAAAAATGAGATCTATATTAAATCCATATCCATTGCTATGCACAGGGAAATGAGGTGGCACATTCTGTTGATCTTCATAGTCTTTGTGTCTACTAGAACATGGAGCTCAGAATACATTTCTAAAATAATTTGTTTAATTGCATTGATGTTTGTACTTGCAGAATAATGTGATAGCTTATCAGTGTCTTCAGGCTCATCTCCAAAGAAGTAGAATGTGCACAAAATAGTATGAGAAGTAGTTCAAATGTAGGAAGAGCAAAATGATGGTAATGCTAAGAGTAATGGTTGTCTGGGCCTCTGTGTTGAGAAGCCATTGTGTCCACTTCTGACTTCTTCGTGGAAGAATGTCATGTCTGGTGTCTTCTGGAACAGTAGAATGCCATCTTTGGTTAGAGTTTCATGGCACAGCTTTCAATTGGCTTTCCTCTTTGGAGGGCACTAGTATAATTTTTCTCAAAAGTTTTAGCATGAAAATCCACAGTCTAAGATTCCAAAATAGTAAAGTAAATAGTAAAATAGTAAGTTGTTTACAGAATAGTAAACAAGTGAATTGGAAAGAATTAGAAATAGAGATACAAAGAACCAATGAACCAACAAAGTATGAAAATCCATTTTAAGAATGATATGGAGACAATCACTTGCAATTTTTAACATGTAATAGTGTGACATGCACAAAAGCAATATTTCACATTTAATTATTCTCAGACCTAAAGAGAAATAAAATAATTTAGGCTGATTGCCATTAAAGGTGACTACTACATTCAGACAGTAAAACTGAAAACTATAGGCAGTAATACTAGAGTTTTAACAAATCTCAAAGATGACATGTAATTTAGTCAACCCTGTATTAGCCTCAAAAGTCAAAGAGTTCTGGGGTGCCCGGGTGGCTCAGTGGGTTAAAGCCTCTGCCTTCGGCTCAGGTCATGATCCCAGGTCCTGGGATCGAGCCCCATATCAGGCTCTCTGCTCCGCAGGGAGCCTGCTTCCTCCCCCCTCTCTCTATGCCTCCCTCTCTGCCTACTTGTGGTTTCTCTCTCTCTGTCAAATAAATAAAATCTTTAAAAAAAAAAAAAAAAAAGTCAAAGAGTTCTCCCAGATGCCTATGAGGATATTTTGTCAACCATTGAAATGTGCCCGGTAGAGCAAATTACAATGTCTCCAATGGACAGCTATTAATTATCAAACATACATACAGGTTAAGTTCTCTTAAACTTTTCTTCTGAACACAATGGAATGATGAGAATATTAATATAATAAAAATGACAATATTTGAGAATAGATTTTCAAATATCTGTATGATACAGTCATAGGACTGAGGTCTAATTTACAACACGTATTCCTATCTTATATGCTCTGGTGCAGTGAGACCAATTCTAGTCTCAGGTTGACAGTTTGCATGATCTATAAGACTTGTGTCTGAAAAATGAGAGGATATAAGGAGTTACATTAACAGGTTTATAAAAATCTTACTAGTTCTAAAATTATATTAAGTAGTTAATTTTGTTTGTTTGGAGAATTTTATATTGAAGTTATCATTTACTACTGAGCACTGATCCATGTATACTTCTTCAATATCTTCCTATATTTTTCTCTTCAGGAATTAGTCTAAACCTCACTGAATTCATTAATTCTGGGCAGCACAGTAGTTCAGAAACTTCCATCAAAATGAAAATGGATACTCCCTCTTGATTCCACCAGAAATTACAACTCTCTTCCCCATAAATATCTACCAATCCCAATAGGTTTGAGACAACCCATTCTGTAAAGAAGAAATGGAAAGTAAGAGACCTATAAGGATTTATTTTTTTTAGAGAAAAAAAAATATTTTCCTATGTTATTATGTTTTATAATATTGTAGATAAACACTATCAATATTACATGTAAATTATCTTAAATTGGGTTGATCATATGCGGTGGCCAAAAGTACATCATTACATTTAATATTGGCCAGTAACCTCTGTGAGTAGATATTATTATTACTGAAATTTGGGGGATGAAAGTCATACAGCTGATAGGTTGCAGAGCTGAGATTTACATACAGTTTTGTCTGGGGGTACCTGGGAGGGTCAGTCAGTTAAGCTTCCGACTCTTGATTTTGTTTGGCTCAGGTCATGATCTCGGGGTTGTGGGACTGGGCCCATGTAGGGCTCGCCACTCAGCAGGGAGTCTCCTTCTTTCCCTCTGGCTCTCCCCCTGTTCATGCTCACACCCTCTCTCTCTCTGAAATAAATAGTCTTTTTAAAAAATAAATAAATAAATCCAGTTTTGTCTGATTTCAAAGCCCGAACTCTTGGGGCGCCTGGGTGGCTCAGTGGGTTAAGCCGCTGCCTTCGGCTCAGGTCATGATCTCAGGGTCCTGGGATCGAGTCCCGCATCGGGCTCTCTGCTCAGCGGGGAGCCTGCTTCCTCCTCTCTCTCTCTCTGCCTGCCTCTCTGCCTACTTGTGATCTCTCTCTGTCAAATGAATAAATAAAAAATCTTTAAAAAAAAAAAAAAGCCAGAACTCTTAACCATTATATCTTTTTTAAGCATTTTTTTAAGTAACTTTAGATTCATAGAAGAGTTGCAGAGAGTACAGGGCTCCCATATACCCTCACCCCACTGCTTCTAATGTCAACTTCTTACATAACCATGATATAATGATCCAAGCTAAGAAACTAATACTGGTATAATACGATCAACTAAATCAGCGGTAAGCAAACTTTTGAACAGCTACTTAGTCATTGTTTTAGGCGCAGGGGCCAAATGGTCTTTCCCTCAAATAATAAACTTTGTCCCTGAAGCTTGAAAGCAGCCTTTACAAAAACAAATGGTTATATTTGTTTTTTCATCCTGAGTACTCTTTCATCCCCATCTCCTACTTTACCCGCGCACCACCACCCACCTCCCCTCTGGCGACCATCAGTTCTCTGTAGGTAAGAGTCTGCTTCTTGGTTTATCTCTCTCCCTCTCTCTCTCTCTCTCTCTCTTTTTATTCCTTTGCTCATCTGTGCTGTTTCTTATATTCCACATATGAGTGAAATCCTACAGTAATTTGCCTTTCTCTGACTTAAATTACTTATTAGCATTATACTCTCTAGATCCATGGATGTTGCAAATGGGTGCACTCAGAGTCTAATAAAACTTTTACAACAAGGAGCTGGACTCATCTGTCTCATGGGCCACAGATTGCAGAGACATGATCTAAAGACAGATTTTCCCAGTTTTCTACCAATGTCTTTTTTTTTCCTTCTTATTTTTTTGTTCTAGGATTCAATTCAAGATGCCATGTTGCATTTTGGAGACCATTTTTCACGCTCCCTTTCACTCATAACCTTAACATGTCTGAAGAATAACGGCTAGGAATTCTGAAGACTGTCCCTCAGTTTGGTTGTTTGATGGTTTCTCCTGATTCCACTGGAAGTATGGATTTGAGGGAAGAATATCAGAGAGGTGATTTGCCATGCTCCTTACAGCATATTATAACTTCTCTTAAAGAAAATTTAAGCCATCAGTTTTCAGGGTTTATTAAATTTTGACACTACTGATTTCCATTTATTCTAATAAAAGCTCTAGCATTATCCCTCCAAACCTTGGGGGATTTTGCTGTTAAGTATTATTATTTATGCCTTATTGAAACTCTAAGTATTCAGGATCCAGCAATATTATGAGTACTTAGGTTGAGAACATAGTGAATTACTGATATTCTGCATTTGCCATTTGTCACAATTTAACAATCGCCATCAAAAGTGGACTATGGAAGAATAACAGGTCTTACTAAGTTTAGTGAATTATAAGACAATTGGTTTAAACATGTTAGAAAACAAAATAAGACAAGATATTTAAACCTAGCTTATGATTTACCAAAAATATTTCTAATTAGGCTAAGTTAGTTTCATAACTTTATGAATCAATCTAAACTTTTTTTGTTGATCTAATAAAAACATATGCATCTTAATTAAATATATGAATTTATATTGTTAGTGAGTCCTAAAACTGTAAAAATATATTTCTTCAAAAATATTTTATTTAATAATATTCAGCTTATTTTTTCATGCTAGGTACTTATTGAATGACAAGACATTGAAAAAATGTCCCCTGTATGGACTTTGTAATAGAAGTATTTTTTAGTTCTTACACAATCTTTTGATATAAATTTGTCACCATGGTAGTCTATAAAGGTAAAATATGTTTCTTCAAGTCAGTCACAAATTCATTTACATCCTATACAACTATATACATATACAACATTTAAACATTTTTATTTCAAAACTTAAATTTACACTTAAAATCTCACCTGAAAATAATAAGCATTTGTTGTTTCTCATGAGTGTCTTCTTATACTTTTTAAGTGGATACAGTTTTTCCATTAATGTCATCAGAAGTATAAGTAAAATTTTATGGTCTAAAATTTTCACTGATTATTTCAGATACATGCTGGCATATATTAACTTGCTGATCATATTTTTGTTGACTGATATATATTTGCTTTTCCTGGACAAAGTTACCTGAAGCTCAGTAAGTCCAAAATTAATAGACATCTTTAACCCTGTATCTGTGTGGTCTCTTGTACTCCCCAAGCAAATGGGGTAACAATCCGTACATTCTCATAAACTAAAAACTTTCTGAATCGATTTGCTATTTCCTTTACCACACAGTCCACTTTATTCTCCAAATCCAGTCAATCGTGCACCAGAAATTTCTCATAAATATGATCTCAGTTCCCAATCCTCATGGCTATATCTCAGTTCTGTACTTCAGCATCTTCTCCTTGACCTTAACTGGTCATCCCGACAAGAGCCTCTTCTACCTACACCCCATTCTCCACAATGTCACCATACTTGTCTTTCTGAGAAATATATCTGATCTGGTCACTCTGCAGATACTCTCGTGTATTCTCTACCTAAGATGAAGGGTAAAGCCCAAACTGCTAGAAATAGCATGTCAACCTTTCCACAAAGTGCTTGAAACCTCAGTCTCTAGAATCAGAACCTATCACTATCCACCCTCACCTCCTCCACCTGTGCCAGGATAAATTTTAATTCCTTATGATACTCTTGTTGCTTTTGCAGGAAACTCCTCTCCTATGTCTGCTTGATTCTTTGGATATATTAACAATATATAAACACATATTTTTCCATTTTCTTCTCTTTTTTTTCAAGTTTTTATTTAAATCCCATTTCACAGTGTGATATTAGTTTCAGGTACAGAATTTAGTGATTCACCATTTATATACAACATTCAGTGCTCATCACAATAAGTGTCTTCCTTACCTCCCATCACCCATCCTAGGTAAATGGAGTTCCACTGCATCCATATAGACAAACTGGATACTTTAGATTTGTCCAGTTCTTAAACCACATTTACGTCTACCTATAAGGAAGTTCTGGCAGACAATTGAACCGAAATTTCTTTTCACCAACACCTTTAGGGAATAATCTTTACTTATATCTCCGCTGTCAGAGTCTTAGTTCTGACCCTATCATTTCTGATCAGATTGTATCTGCCTCTCCTACTTATGCCACTGGCTTCTCTTTATTTTAAACCATTTTTTAGTCTGCCATTAAACCCAGGTTGCTAAAAATCAAATTTGAATTTTATTTGTTTTATATAGAATATATTTTAGTTTTCTTCTTTTTTTGAAATAAATTTCAAATGTCTTGACAAAGCAATATAAACTTGTGAGGGCAACAGGCAGTGTGAAAGAACTGCCTGGATTATAGTATGCATTTAATAGATATTTGTTTACTGAATTATAGGAAAAAAGGTTAATTTTTTAAAAAATCACTATATTTCATTTCCTCAGCTCCAACCTCTGCTACTTTACCTCACTCTGTGTTCCAAAGATATTAAACATTTCACCTTTTACAGAATACACAGCCATTTCACGCATTTTTGTCTTGACACATGCTCTTAGCTATTCTTGTAAAACCTTTTCTCACATTCTCTGCCTCATCATTTTACAAGATCCATCCCAAATGTTTCCTCCAGTGTGAACTCTTCTATAATACCACCAAATATCTTAGTTTTCTTTCCTTTCTATCATGTTAATGAGCATGTGAAGTCATGAGGGATGAAATCCCATTAGGAATGAAATCCTATAACGTGACAATATGCTTGGTACTTGGTAAGATTATGATACATTCTTGTGAAAGATGGCGGGCTGAAAAATACTACCTATTCTATAGCAAATCAGGAAAAAATACAAGTTGAAAGATAAATGCGATTTTGATTTATAACAAAAAGTTAACTTTTAGATCTACTGAACAATAAAAAGTAGGTGATACTGGGGTGCCTGGGTGGCTCAGTGGGATAAAGCCTCTGCCTTCAGCTCAGGGATCCAGTCCTGCATTTGGCTCTCTGCTCAGCAGGGAGACTGCTTCCTCCTTGCCCCCTGCCCCCCCACCCCCCCACCCTCCAGCCTCAGCCTCAGCCTGTCTCTCTGTCTACTTGTGATCTCTGTCAAATAAAGAAATAAAATCTTTAAAAGAAAAAAAAAAGTAGGTGATAGCTACTTAAAAAAATAAATTTAAACTGCAGCCCAGAATATGTATAGAAGCGAACTACTGCAGATGGGTGGGATCAGAACTAGTAGTGACTTGCTCCAAGGACGAGTGGGAACTGGAAGTGGTTGAGGGGCAGGGAAAATAAGCAGGAATCTCAGCAGTGAGTTTTAAGTCCTACTCCAAGGTGAGTTAGCAGTAGTAATAGAAACCACTTTCGAGAAAGAATTGTAAAATTGAGATATAGTAGGAACTGGTAACATCTGGGAATATCAAGGGGCACAAATGCCAGGAAAAAAAAAAAAAACAAAACAAAACACTTCATCACATTCCAATGAAGAGAATTCATTTCTTATGAGAGTGTCAAGTTTATTATTATGAATTGTCACTCACAGTCCCTAATTTTCTCATATATATGAAACTTCAGCCTTTGGAAATCCACCCATCTCTCAAAAAATTTTCTTCCTCCCATTTGTTTAAGATATTAAAGTTATAGGAAATATTTTTGCATGAACAAAAACAAACTACCTATATGGGGCTAAGAAAAAAAAAAAAGATTCATACTGACATGGTGAACAGTCTAGTAAACCGAAGAAAATTACTTCCCAAAAGATAGATAGATAGATATCTATATCGATATATAGATATATCGATATCTATCTATATCTCTTTTGCAGTTTATATATGATATTGTATATCATGTATATACACATATATACAGTCATACTTAAAATCTATGGATGTTACCTTGTATGGCAAAAAAAAAAAAAAAAGACTTAGCAGATATGATTAAATTAAAGATTTTGTGATGCTGGGATTATCCTGGATTTTCTGGTTGGGTCCTAAAAGCAATCACAGATAGCCTTTAGAGACACAATTATGTAATTAGAAGAGAGAGGTTTGAATATGCTGTCCTTGATGACCGGAGTGATTTGGTCCGAGTCAAAAGAAAACTGGTAGCCACCAGGATTTGGAAGAGGTAAGGTTGGATTCTTCCCTAGACGCGTGGGAGAGAATGTGTCTCTGCTGACGCCTTGGTCCCAACCCAGTGATAATGATTTGTGGATGCCTGGCCTTCAGAACTGTGAATGAATTCATTTCTGTTATTTAAAGACACCAAATCTGATCATTGTCACAGCAGCTGCAGGAAACTAATAGATAGAGAATGATGAAAGCAAGAGATAAATTATGTAGATCAGGAAAAGATGGCTTTTTTAGAAGTATTTTCATGAAATTGGTAGTGATGCCAAATTCTTAATTTTATAACAACTTAGCCTAAACATAAATAAGACTTTCTAATTACAATTATTTTATTTTCCACTTTACCCTACCTCTAATAATTAGAATAACTGAATCAAGGAGAGTGAAGGGATAGACTGGCTAAGGAAGAAATTTTTGAAAGATTAAAACAGGTAATTCAAAATTATAATGAAAAACAAAACCATATTAGGTAAATTATGAAACCTTAATGTAAAATTGCATCCAGTATTTAGGAACATATTTCTACGATAAGAAGTATTAATCCAAAAGTATTAATATAAGTAAAATATTTTATTACACAAAAATTACTTTAAAAATCTGGCGAAACATTACAATCTCCACATAGCAGCTCAAGAAACTGTTTTAAAAACAAATGAGGCCACTCGCCTGCTTCAAATCTTCAAATGGCATTGACATAAACAAAACCTCCTTGCTATGACTGACATGGGTTTCTCTAGGCCACATCTTGCTTACCCATCCAACCCCATCTCCCTTCATGTGTCTCTCTCTCTTACTCCTCCAGCATCCTGTGTTCCAACCCTGTCAGCCTCCTACACACACCAAGGTCCTTTTGGTCTTAATGCCTTTGCATATCTTGTTCCCTCTGCACAGCAAGCATTCCTCCTGATCCTTTCAGGATTGTTTACTTCCAGCATTCTGATTAGGGAGGTGAGGCCTTCCCTAACTACCCAATCTATCCCATCAGAATCTAGTTTATATCTTCTTTTATTTTTGTCATATCACCAAACAAACTTACTTTCTTCATTTATTTACTAGTTCATTTTTCTGCTTCAACTAGAACTTTCAGCAAGAATTTTTGGCCTACTGAAAACTGCATGACACTTAGAGATGTGTCTGACATGTGGCAACCATTCAAATATCATTTAAATAAATGAATGTCTCCAGAAAAGAGAGCACACACTCTCCTCTAGCTTCTTATTTATTCCTGTATCTTGTATTTAGATCAACTTGATCAGGCATTGGATCCGGTCCTTCCCTCTCAACACAATACTCATTATTTTTTTAAGTTACCATAAACTATCACCATTGTTCACTTTCTAAACCCAGATTCCTACCAAGCCAGTTCAAATTACTCTCAGTTGAGAATGTAAAAGCAAATTCTTGATATCAATTTCTTCAAATTCATTTATCTTTCCACTGAGAATATCCTGCTTGGCTCAGCAAGGTAAGGTATTAAAATTTAAGTTCAAAATGGAAAGATTTTAGAGAAAAACTTTTAATTTAGATTCTTATGTCTTTGCCACAAATTTAAGACTTTGATATCTAGGGCTTCCCCTGGAGAGGAGACTTTCTATTCTTCAGTGCAGTCACTTCCTCAACTATTTATTAAGTGTCAACTACATGCCAGTTCCCATTCTAGGATCTTAGGATACAGAAATGATAAAGTCCCTGCCTTCATAGAGCTTACATTCTAGTGGGTGAAGACAGCCAATTACCAAATAAACAAGTAAGTATTATTACATAAGATGGATAGGAGTGGAATAGAGGGAGAAAAGATCTAAGCGACAAAGAAAATAGTAAGTTCAATAACTGTGTATGCTACTTAATATTAGATGTCGAGAGAAATACTTATCCTCATGCTAGCCAGAGTCCTGGAGGGAATAAGAATGTAATGCATTCTTTTATGTGAATTAAGAACATGGTAAGCAGGAAAATAGTGGAAAATCCCTGAGGGAAGCAAGACAGTGTCTGTTATGTTCAAGAAATAGCAAGAAGGTCGATGTGGTAGAGTAATGTAGTAAAGAAATGGTAGCAGATTAAGTCAGAAGGTAAAAATGTGGAGAAGGCTGGTTATGAGGGAATTCTAGACCATTCCAAGGACTTCAGCTTTAAAACTGAATAAAATGGTAAACAAGAGAGGGTTTCAGTAGAGTAGTAACAGGATCTGACATATTTCGAATGAGTCACCTTGTCTGTCATGTTGGGAATGTATTTCCCCTCATTTTAATTAAGAAAAATTCTAAAGGCTAATTTTTTTAAAAAAATTCCAGTCAAAGTATAATTTCTAGTAAATAGACAAATATTCGCTGAAGAGATTTTTTTTTCTTCATAAAACAATACATTGTGGTATCTGATTCTTAGGTTGAAACACTTGAAATTTTCTGATATTCAAGAGTATAATTTGCAAAAAGAAGCAATTTCACATGTTTAACCTGGTAATCACCAAACAATGCTTTTTAAAAAAGTAAAGATGCTTTTATCTATATATCTTTTGATTTAAGTTTTTGCTCACGTGTCCTGCCAATTATTCTTTTTTTCTTTTTTTTACCACAATTAACCTCCAAATCCATGTATTTGTGCCTATGTAGCTATGTTGACCTAAACATTTAACTCTGTTCATAATTTTTTTCTGAACTTAAGTGATCTCACTTTGTTTTTACTCTTTAGACCTGGGATGGTTACATTTCTAGGAGTTGGTGAGAAAAACGAACTTAAGTGTGGAATGTAATTTACAATTGGTAAGACCTTACACAAAGATAATGTTTTCCCTACAAAAATAGAAATCACTTCATGAAAACTTCCATTTCTAGGTTCTGTTTAGTTTACCTTGAACTTTTAGATATCTGTCTTCACTAGCACTTGTAAAATGTGGAAAATATACTTTCCTTTTATATTTCAATGATTAGTGAGAAGAAAAAATGAATGTTGTTTAAACTAAGTTTTAAGGGTCACCTGGGTGGCTCGGTGAGTTAAGCCTTTGCCTTAGGCTCAGGTCATGATCTTGGGGTCCTAGGATGGAGCCCTACATCGGGCTCTCTGCTCAATGGGGAGCCTGCTTCCCTCTACCGCTCTGCCTGCTTTTCTGCCTACTTGTGATCTCTCTCTCTCTGTCAAATAAATAAATAAAATCTTTTAAAAATTTCAAAAAATAAAATAAAATAAGTTTTAATTATTGGGTAAAAATTGCTAAAATAACGGGGAATATCAAAATCATGATCATGCAACTGGAACCTTTCAGAAGAAAACAGTATATGAGGATATTTTTCATAAACATTCAAAGTTGTGTTCATATGTTCTTTCTCTTTAATCAATTTTTATTTTATCATGATTAAAATCTATTGTGGAATAAATAATGAAAAACAGTGACACATTAGCATAAAATAAGTACTATGGACAGAATTACAGGAGAGAATTGCAGCCTAGTTTCAACTTAATGAGAAAATGTCTTCCAAAATTATATGTTCCCCCAAAAGAGCTTGGTTAAAAGGTGGTTCATGCTCTTAAATTACCAACTATACTTGAAAGAATATTTTACAAAGGAGAAATTTATTCTTTTATTCTTAACTCTCTGAATTAAAGTTGCAAAGTATGAACTAAGATTGCTGCACACAAAAAGGACAAAGAAATTCTGCAATGTTAACTATGGGTTAGCAATATATAATCCTAAAATATAATATTCTGGGTCGCATATGTCAACAAAATGGCTATTAATGGCAAAATGCCACTGGGATTTTTTATTGCTTCTAATCTAAGCTTTATTTTTATTTTTTAAATAAAATTAATTAAGTTCCCTGACAAGATGTTTCACGAGGCATGCACCCAAACTAATTAAGCCTGTTTTCTTAGGGATTTATGACTTATGGTTGATTGACTTTGTAACTGAATTACATACTAATCTTCTAGCTTTATAACCCCAGATATTTTTGGCTGTACAATATTCCTTTTACCAGATAATATCTTCAGGAATGTATTCACAGAAACTATTGTTACTCCAGAGTACAGATTTAAAATAACCTCATTGTTGGAACAACGCTCAACATTATAGCAATAGAAATGCTTCATGTGAAGAGAAGCCCTATTAGGCCAATGCTACAATACATCCTGACCACAACCATAATCAGACTCTCAGCCATTCTAAGGTAGGTAATATAGGTGCATATAATCAAGTCACAGAGGAGTAATTACTGTGAAATGAACGTGTAAGTAGTGACACAAACCTTCCTAGACCTGATATCATATCATGGTTTTAAAGTAGTTGTGATAATTGAGAGGGCCAAAATACCTAGCATTTCTAGCTATTGAAAATATAAATGTTTTCTACAATATCATCTTGAACCTTTACACATGGAAGCTATAGAAATCTGTTATCCCATGCCAGGAATTTAATAATAAAAATGCCCTGATTTAAAAAGCATAAGATCAGGTGTTTTTTTTTTTCTTTCTATTTAAATTATGAAAACATACTAAATCCAAGATTACCTGAAATATTATGTTTTAAATTTTGCTCTGCATATTAATTCCTTCTAGTAGTCCTCTGCTTATTAAAATTTGAATGTACCCTCTCCAATAGAATATCAACACTTTCTTACTTGGACTACCAATTATAAACTCTACAGATATTAGATAGATTGTAGTTACATAGTTCTTGTATGTATAACATTCACTTTAGTTTAGCTCATTAATTAAGCTCTGTTAATTAAAGCCTAGCTCTGTTGTCTAAGCCTGCTCTCTCCTTATTTTCAGCATGGAAGAGTCCTTATGTTCTTATTTCCACATTTCACTATTAACCCACTCCGAGGTTCCATCTAAATAATACTATCATTTCCACCTCAGTGAAAGAAAAATAAGGCCTTTTCTATCTATCTGCACACATTAGGTCCATGCAAAATTTACAAAAACCCCGACCTGGTAATCTTCTGGATTCAGCTTAAAGATCTGTGTTTGAGATCAGTGTTTGTGTTTTTTACTTTGCAAGTCAGATAGAAAAAAAAACAAAAAACAAAAATACAGAAAAAAAAAACCGCTTTATCTGTATGGAAAGCATGCGCCTCTTCAGGCTTTCCAATCGTCTTTCAAATAAACAACAGACAAACTTAGACAACCAAAAAAAAAAAAAAAAAAGAATTGCAAAATGTGAAATTGCCTTCACTCTTTCTTATTGCAAGTTAAAGATCTGATAGTTATTTGCGTATCAGTTAAGAAAGAGAATAGGGAAGTATATGAGCTTCCTTCCAGTTAAGGGTAAACTACTAAAGACTCCTGCTATTTTAACTTCTAGATCAATAAAGAAGAGGCGTCTATCAGGAAGCCTACCCTTGCCACCACCAACAGTCATGTAGCACAAACACTTATACATGAAACAAAAGGTCATATCAATACACACACACACACACACACACACACAGCCAGTCAGCACTATTAGCTGTGCCACTAAATATTTTTTTGTAATTGTGGCAAAATATATATAAGATTTATCATATTAACAATTTTTTTAAAGATTTTATTTATTTGACAGAGAGAGATACAGCAAGAGAGGGAACACAGCAGAGGAGTGGGAGAGGGAGAAGCAGGCTCCCCACTGAGCAGGGAGCCCGATGTGGGGCTCAATCCCAGGACCCCGGGATCATGACCTGAGCTGAAGGCAGACACTTAAGGACTGAGCCACCCAGGCGCCCCCATATTAACAATTTTTAAGTGTAGCCATTTGCTTTGATAGACTTTTTCTTGAAAGGATCTAAACTGCCAAATAACTTCAAAAAAAGTGCCTTTTCCTGCCTTGAGACATGTTTGTCATCTCATGGTAGATGAGATCTAACAAGGAGTGCAGTATGACTTAGATAAGAAAGCTGCTCTGATTTGGGCTTCTTGTTGTTTATACTTAATTATTCATTCAGACTGAGAGCCTACCTGACTGACACACTTTAGTTCTTCAACCAACTATATTCCATAAATCCATAGCTTTAAATGTATTCATAATAAGCAATCAATACAGACCAGATAAATCCTGACTCCCTGACTATCTCTATGCTAGGCAAGGCAGTTGGCAAGGAGATCAGTTAAAGTCAAAAGTGACATCCCTAAGGACCGGAGAGCAAGAATTGCTGCCAACTCTTCTCTTCTCATAGAATCACATGAGAGTTAAATATCCGTACTTTGGCATCAGATAGCTGAGTTCAAATCCAGAGCCACTGCTTATTAGCTGTTTGACTTTGGGCAAGATGCATAATTTCTGAAAGGCTCAGTGCCTAATTTGTGAAGTGAGATTAATACTTAATCTCATAAAGATATTGATGGTTAAATGAGGTAATCTCAGCTGGGAAGATGGCAGATTAAGAACACCCTAAATTCACCTGGTCCCACAAATACAACTAGATAATACTCACATCAGCATAAAAAGCCCCCGAAATGACCCAAAGACTGGCAGAACACACTCTGTAACTAAAGGCAGAGAAGAGGCCAGATCAAAGAAGGTAGGAAGGGTGAAGATGTAGTCTGGGAGCACAACAGACCATGGCTGTTCATGGTAGGGAGGGAGCCTGTGGTGCAGAGAAGGGCAGAAAACAAACTTTCACACTGGGGAGCCCAGGAATGGAGAGAATAAATCCCCATAAGATTTACCTTTGAAAGGAGAGGGGCCCTATTTCCTAAGTTCTTACAATCGGTGGGCCTTACAAGGTTTAGAATTTTAAAAATTGGCAGTCTCTGCTCTGGTAGAGTCCAGAGAGCATTAGGAAATGGAGTCTCCAACTTAAAGAGGCAGTGGGACAAACAGCCTGTCCAGCTACAGTTTAGAACCAGCAGTTGGAAAAACCTCAGAGCAGACAGGACAGAGAAGAATATGGTCATCTCAGATCCTGGCCTGGAGAGACAGGGGTCACTAGGAGGCTCCTCCGGTTAAAAGGAGATGGCAGGGGGGAACAAGATGGCGGGGTACTAGGAAGAGGCGTCTTTTCAGCTGGTACCCCAAAGTGAGCTGATTACCTACCAAAGAACTCCGATCACCCATGAAATCAGCCTGAGATCAGAATTATACACGTCTGGATCTCTACAGGGGCAGAAGACGCCAGTGAGCAGGTAAAGCGGAATGGGAACGGCGGACTGATACCGGAAGATAAACAAAAGGGGGAGGGAGCCACCAGAGGCGACCGGTGCGAAAGTAATACCCCGATACGAGCGAGAGTGCCCTGCGTCTGGGGACCAGCATTAACTTGGAGACTGGATGAAAGCACTCCAAAAGAGCAAAGGATCGCGGGAGCAAATTGTGGGAATCAGGGCGGCTAGGGACAGGGGCTTAAGTCCCCGGTCCCAGACGGCCTCCCCGGCGCGGAGGCAGAGAGAGTGCGGCGGAGAAACCGGCTCCTGGTCCCTAAGCCGCCAGCTCGCCCCAGAGCGCAGGGGTTCCGGCTCCTGTGAGGGGATGGGAGCTGCGCTGGTCTGCAGAACGCGCGCTAGCCCTACCACAAAGCTTGAGATGCGCGCGCACGTCCCTCCAGCTCTCCTGGGTTTCTAAGGCCCGGGGGCACTTCTTGACCCGCGCCATTGTTTCAAAGTCTAAGCCGCGCGCGCGCGAAACTCTTCCCCGGACAGAGGCGCGCAAAAGCCCAGCCTGCGGCTTACAGACCAGCGCCCCGTTCTCAGGGCGCCAGACGCGCGCCCGACCCACAGCCACCTCTGAAAAGAGGTGCGCGCAAGCCGGGCACTCCCAGCCCGGGCCGGCGGCAAAATCTCAGTGTGCGATCGCTGCTTGGAACCTCTCTGGCGGTCAGGAGCTCCCAGACAGCCGCCACTGCCTTGGCTTTGGGGACGAGCAAAAGATCCTGCGCCCCCAGGGTCTTTAACTTGGAACCTGCACTGCCAGCGTCCAAGGGGGAATTTATTCAGCTTCTGCACCCAGACTGAGGCTTCTCTCTGAGACGGAGATCAGGAAGTGTTCCAGGGTGCACCTTGACTGCACCAGAGTTGATACATCCAGCTACATCTGTTCAGTCTTCTCCCACCAAAATGACTAGGAGGAGGAATGCCCAACAGAAGAAAAATACAGAGGATGGACCTTCTGCAATAGAGCTAACGGCTTTCAACATAGACAATATGTCGGAAAGAGAATTCAGGCTAACAATTATCCAGGCAATAGCTAGGTTGGAGAAAGCCATGGATGACCAAACAGAATTGATTAGGGCCGAACTGAAAGCGACCAGACAGGATGTTCACAATGTTAGGGCAGAGCTCAAAGCTACCAGGGAGGAGGTCTCAATGCTCTCAATGAGTTCCAATCCAATCTAAACTCTCTCAAAGCTAGGGTAACTGAGACAGAAGATAGAATTAGTGATCTGGAAGACAAACAGATAGAGAGAAAGGATCAGGAGGAAGCCTGGAACAAACAGCTTAGATCCCACGAAAGCAGAATTAGGGAAATAAATGATGCCATGAAGCGTTCCAACGTCAGAATTATTGGAATTCCTGAAGGGGAGGAGAAAGAAAGAAGTCTAGAAGATATCGTGGAACAAGTCCTTCATGAAAATTTTCCGAATCTCGCGAATGAAACCAGCGTTCATGTACTAGAGGCTGAACGGTCTCCACCCAAGATTATACACTCCAAAAAAACATCACGACACCTGATAGTCAAATTGAGAAATTATAATTGTAGGTATAATCTCTTGAAAGCTGCCAGGGCAAAGAGGCTCCTTACTTACAGAGGGAAGTCCATCAGAATAACGTCAGACCTGTCCACAGAGACCTGGCAAGCCAGAAGAGGCTGGCAAGATATTTTCAGGGCACTAAATGAGAAGAACATGCAGCCAAGAATACTTTATCCAGCAAGACTGACATTCAAAATGGATGGAGAGATAAAGAGTTTTCAAGACCGACAAGGCTTAAAAGACTATGCAACCACCAAGCCGACACTGCAGGAAATATTAAGGGGGGTTCTATAAAAGAGGAAAAATCCCAAGAATAGCATTGAACAGAAATATAGAGACAGTCTACAGAAAGAAAGACTTCAAAGGTAACTCGATGTCAATAAAAACGTATCTATCAATAATCACTCTCAATGTGAATGGCCTAAATGCACCCATAAAACGGCACAGGGTTGCAGATTGGATAAAACGACGGGACCCATCCATATGCTGTCTACAAGAGACCCATTTTGAACCTAAAGATACACGCAGACTGAAAGTGAAGGGGTGGAGAAGCATCTTTCATGCCAATGGGACTCAAAAGAAGGCTGGGGTAGCGATTCTCATATCAGATAAATTAGACTTCAAACTAAAGACTGTAGTCAGAGATACAGAAGGACACTACATAATCCTTAAAGGGACTATCCACCAAGATGATCTAACAATTGTAAATATCTATGCTCCCAATATGGGAGCAGCCAATTACTTAAGAAAACTGTTAATCAAGATAAAGAGTCATATTGAATGAATACACTAATCGTAGGAGATCTTAACACGCCTCTTTCAGAACTAGACAGATGATCGAAGCAGAAAATCAATAAAGAAACAAGAGCATTGAATGACACATTGGACCAGATGGACCTCATAGATATATACAGAACATTCCACCCTAAAACAGCAGAATACTCATTCTTCTCAAGTGCACACGGAACCTTCTCCAGAATAGACCACATACTGGGTCACAAATCAGGACTCAGCCGATACCAAAAGACTGAGATTATTCCCTGCATATTCTCAGATCACAATGCTTTGAAACTGGAGCTCAATCACAAGGAAAAGTTCCGAAGGAACTCAAACACCTGGAAGCTAAAGACCACCTTGCTTAAGAATGCTTGGATCAACCAGGAGATCAAAGAAGAACTGAAACAATTCATGGAAACCAATGAGAATGAAGACACTTCGGTCCAAAACCTATGGGATACAGCAAAGGCGGTCCTAAGGGGAAAATATATAGCCATCCAAGCCTTGCTCAAAAAAATTGAAAAATCCAGAACACACCAGCTGTCTCTACACCTTAAAGAACTGGAGGATCAACAACAAATCAAACCAACTCCACACATAAGAAGGGAAATCATCAAGATTAGAGCTGAGATCAATGAGGGAGAAACCAGAGATACAGTAGAACATATCAATGAAACTAGAAGCTGGTTTTTTGAAAGAATCAATAAGATCGATAAGCCACTGGCTACACTAATCCGAAAGAAAAGAGAGAAAGCCCAAATTCATAAAATTATGAATGAAAAGGGAGAGATCACAACTAACGCCAAGGAAGTAGAAACAATCATCAGAAGTTATTACGAACAGTTATATGCCAATAAGCTTAGCAACCTAGATGAAATGGATGCATTCCTGGAAAAATATAAACTACCAAAATTGAACCAGGAAGAAATCGACAACCTGAATAGACCGATATCTAATAACAAGATTGAAGCAGTGATCAAAAATCTCCCAAAAAACAAGAGCCCAGGACCTGACGGATTCCCAGGGGAATTCTACCAAACCTTCCAAGAAGAAATAACACCTATTCTCCTGAAGCTGTTTCAAAAAATTGAAGCAGAAGGAAAACTTCCAGACTCCTTCTATGAAGCCAGCATTACCCTGATCCCCAAACCAGGCAAGGACCATACCAAAAAGGAGAATTTCAGACCAATATCACTGATGAATATGGATGCTAAGATTCTCAACAAGATCCTAGCCAACAGGATCCAACAACACATTAAAAAGATTATCCACCATGATCAGGTGGGATTCATCCCTGGGCTACAAGGATGGCTCAACATTCGTAAATCAATCAATGTGATACAACAAATTAATATGAGAAGAGAGAAGAACCACATGGTCCTCTCAATTGATGCAGAAAAAGCATTTGACAAAATCCAACATCCGTTCCTGATTAAAACGCTTCAAAGTATAGGGATAGAGGGAACATTCCTGAACCTCATCAACTCTATCTATGAAAGACCCACAGCAAATATCATCCTCAATGGGAAAAAGCTTGCAGCCTTCCCATTGAGATCAGGAACAAGACAAGGATGCCCACTTTCACCACTCTTGTTCAACATAGTATTAGAAGTCCTAGCAACAGCAATCAGACAACAGAGAGAAATAAAAGGTATCCAAATTGGTAATGAAGAAGTCAAACTCTCTCTCTTCGCAGATGACATGATTCTTTATATGGAAAACCCAAAAGACTCCACCCCCAAACTACTAGAACTCATACAGCAATTCAGCAGCGTGGCAGGATACAAAGTCAATGTGCAGAAATCAGTGGCTTTCTTATACACTAACAATGAAAATACAGAAAGGGAAATTAGAGAATCGATTCCATTTACTATAGCACCAAGAACCATAAGATACCTGGGAATAAACCTAACTAAAGAGGTAAAGGATCTATACTTGAGGAACTATAGAACACTCATGAAAGAAATTGAAGAAGACACAAAAAGATGGAAGACCATTCCATGCTCTTGGATCGGAAGAATAAACATTGTTAAAATGTCTATACTGTCTAGAGCAATCTATACTTTTAATGCCATTCCGATCAAAATTCCACCGGCATTCTTCAAAGAGCTGGAGCAAATAATCCTAAAATTTGTATGGAATCAGAAGAGACCCCGAATCGCTAAGGAAATGTTGAAAAACAAAAATAAAGCTGGCGGCATCACCTTACCTGATTTCAAGCTTTATTACAAAGCTGTGATCACCAAGACAGCATGGTACTGGCATAAAAACAGACACATAGACCAGTGGAACAGAGTAGAGAGCCCTGATATGGACCCTCAACTCTATGGTCAATTAATCTTCGACAAAACAGGAAAAAAATATACAGTGGAAAAAAGACAGTCTCTTCAATAAATGGTGCTGGGAAAACTGGACAGCTATATGTAGAAGAATGAAACTCGACCATTCTCTTACACCGTACACAAAGATCAACTCAAAATGGATAAAAGACCTCAACGTGAGACAGGAATCTATCAGAATCTAAGAGGAGAACATAGGCAGTAATCTCTTTGATATCAGCCACAGCAACTTCTTTCAAGATATGTCTCCAAAGGCAAAGGAAACAAAAGCGAAAATAAACTTCTGGGACTTCATCAAAATCAAAAGCTTCTGCACAGCAAAGGAAACAGTCAAAAAAACAAAGAGGCAACCCACGGAATGGGAGAAGATATTTGCAAATGACAGTACAGACAAAAGGTTGATATCCAGGATTTATAATGAACTCCTCAAACTCAACCCACACTAAACAGACAAACACATCAAAAAATGGGCAGAAGATGAGAACAGACACTTCTCCAATCAAGAAATACAAATGGCTATTGGACACATGAAAAAATGCTCATCATCATTAGCCCTCAGGGAGATTCAAATTAAAACCACATTGAGATATCACCTTACACCAGTTAGAATGGCCAAAATTAACAAAACAGGAAACAACATGTGTTGGAGAGGATGTGGAGAAAGGGGAACCCTCTTCCACTGTTGGTGGGAATGCAAGTTGGTGCAGCCTCTTTGGAGAACAGTGTGGAGATTCCTCAAGAAATTAAAAATAGAGCTTCCCTACGACCCTGCAATTGCACTCCTGGGTATTTACCCCAAAGATACAGATGTCGGAAAAGAAGGGCCATCTGTACCCCAATGTTTATAGCAGCAATGGCCACAGTCGCCAAACTATGGAAAGAACCAAGATGCCCTTCAACGGATGAATGGATAAGGAAGATGTGGTCCATATACACTATGGAGTATTATGCCTCCATCAGAAAGGACGAATATCCAACTTTTGTAGCAACATGGACGGGACTGGAAGAGATTATGCTGAGTGAAATCAGTCAAGCAGAGAGAGTCAATTATCATATGGTTTCACTCATTTGTGGAGCATAACCAATAGCATGGAGGACAAGGGGCGTTAGAGAGGAGTAGGGAATTTGGGTAAATTGGAAGGGGAGGTGAACCATGAGAGACTATGGACTCTGAAAAACAGTCTGAGGGGTTTGAAGTGGCGGGGGGGGTGGGAGGTTGGGGTACCAGGTGGTGGGTATTATAGAGGGCACAGCTTGCATGGAGCACTGGGTGTGGTGAAAAAATAATGAATACTGTTTTTCTAAAAATAAATAAATTGGGAAAAAAAAAAAAAGGAGATGGCAGCACTATTTCCCTCCCCCATTCCCAGTGTAAATAGCCACCACATGTGGGAACCAGCTCAGCACTGACATTTGCTACCTTACTTGCTTGTACCAAGCCCCACCCCTGTCCTTCAGTAATTTTGCCCTTCCTAGTCACGATCATCTCAGTACCAGCCCTGCGGGCCCTTTCCCCAGAAGACTGCTGCAAACCCTGCCAACACTACATCTCCCAACCTGCCAATTGTGTGGAACTTCGGTTCTGGTGGCAGCAGGGGCAAGTCTCATTTCACTAGAGGACCATGGCACACCTTGATAAAATGCACCTCACCCCTACTGGGGACCAAACACTGCCCACAATAGGCAAATACGCCCAAACAAAACAATTGGCATAGTTGACAGCCTAACCCAAACCAGTAACAATTAAAATTGTTCAGTGCTTCAGGATATACCATACTCTATACCAAATATGAAATAAAGGTAAATTGTCTCTCTGCAGACAACTGGACTGACTGAGGAAAAAGAGGCCAAGACTCAATAGCACAGCACATGCAGCACATACGGGAGACACTTTCTGAAGCTCTGGCCTTGGGGAACAGGGGACACCACACTGAAGGGCACCACAGGACCTATCATTAAGAGCAAGAGAAGTAACTGACTTCCCTAACACAGAAACAGACACAGAAATTCAGTTGCATGCTCATGGGTTGGAAAAACAAATACTGTTGAAATGTCTATATTATCCAAAGCAATCTACAGATTTAATTAAATCTCTATCAAAATATCAACAGCTTTTTCACAGAACTAGAACAAATAATCCTAAAATTTATATGGAATTATGAAAGACTTCAGATAGCCAAGGCAACCTTGAAAAAGAAAAAAACAAAACTGGAAGTATCACAATTCCAAATTTCAAGTTATATTTATGAAGTGGTAGAAATAAAACAGTATGATACTTATAATAATAAAATGGTATTATACTGGCATGTAAATAGACTCATAGGTCCACAGAGGAGAACAGAAAACCCAGAAATAAACCCACAATTATATGGTTAATCTTTGACAAAAGAGAAATTAATATACAATGGGAAAAGGACAGTCTTTTCAACAAATGATGTTGGGAAAATTGGATAGCCTCATGCAAATGAATGAAACAGAACCACTTTCCTCCACCATACACAAAAATAAATCCAAAATGGTTTTTAAAGACCTAAATGTAAGACCTCAAATCATAAAAATCCTTAAAGAGAACACAGATCATAATCTCTCTGACATTAGCCAGAGAAACATTTTTCTAGATATGTTTCCTGAGACAAGGGAAACAAAAGCAAAAATGAACTACTGAGACCTCTTCAAGATAAAAGGCTTTTGCACAGCGAAGGAAAAAAAACCAACAAAACCAAAAGGTTATCTATGTAATGGGAGAAGATATTTGCAAATGGCATACTCAATAAAGGGTTAGTATCCAAAATATGTAAGAACTGACACAACTTAATACACAAAAGAAAATAATCCAATTAAAAAATGGGCAGAAGACATGAACATTTTCCAAAAAAATATTCAGATGGCCAACAGACACATGAAAAGATATTCAACATCACTCATCATCAGGGAAATGTAAATCAAAACTACAGTGAGATATCACCTCACACCTAGTAAAATGGTTAAAATCAAAACCAGAAGAAACAACAAATGTTGGCAAGGATGTGGAAAAAAGGAACACTCATCCACTGCTTGTGGGATTGCAAACTGGTGCAGCCACTGTGGAAAACAGTACAGAGGTTCCTCAGAAAATTATAACTAGAACTACCCTACAATCCAGGAATTGAACTACCAGGTATTTACTCAAAATAATACAAAAAACTAATTCAAAGGCATACATGTATCCCTATGTTTATTGCAGCATTATTTACAAGAGTCAAACTGTGGAGGCAGCCCAAGTGTCCATCCACAGATAAACAGATAAAGAAGATAAATAGACAAAGAAGATGTATAATTTATAGTATGTATATTATAATTATAATTTACATTATAATTATATAATAATAATAATTTATATTATGTATATTATAATTTCACCATAAAAAAGAACATAGATAGAGCTAGAGAATATAAAGCTGAAAAAATAAGTCAGTTGGAGAAAGACAAATACCATATGATCTCATAGGTGGAATTTAAGAAATAAAACTAATGAGCAAAGATTTAAAAAAAAAAAAAAAGGAGAGACACACATGCAAACACACACACATACCAAGAAACAGACTCTTAACTACAGAGAACAAACTGATGGTTAACAGAGGGAAGGTGGGTGGAGGAGTGGGTAAAATAGGAGATGGGGATTAAAGAATACACTTACCATGATGAAATAAGGTAAAATAAAATAACATGAAGCAAAATGATTTAAAAAAATAAATGAGTTAATCTTATAAGATTCCTTAATACAGTGCTTTCAACAATGACAGATGAAATGCACAGGTACCAACCCATAAGATACAAATCACCAGACACACATACACATGAACAAAATTTTATAGATACAACAAAAAGTAAGTCCTGCCTGTTTTGTTTTGTTCTTGTTTCCAAAGATGTATCCACATTTTCTAGAATGGTGCCTGACACATTGTTAAGCATTCTTTAAAATGTTCTTGCCTATAAAATAAAGTGAATGAATTAATGAATGAATAACTCTATCTTAGGAACTAAGTTCTATCCTTTTTCCTTGGTTGCTCTGAAAGAATATCCATGTTCAAATAAAAAAACCTATCATGTCCATATTACATATCAAAAATATTTAACTTTAAATATACTTAATAAATTTAAATTTATTTAATAGTCTATTTTGCCACTTGTTTTTTACCCAGTATTACATTTTTTGAAATCTGTCTTAATACATGATTCCTATTCCTAATACACAGGTAATTATATTCCATTATAGGAAAAAGTTGAATTTTGTGCATTCTCCTAAATGTAGACAGTGAGTTTACATCTAAATTTTCTGTATTGTAGGAAATTCTATTATGATCATCCTTGTGCATAGATCTTCATGTATGTAAGTGAAACTTTTGGGTAATAAAGGATCTTTGTTCTGAGTTTTATTAGGTATTCCTGAAATGACTTTCTAAATTGTTATGAAAGTTTCTTTCCACAAGCAATGTGTGCTAGTTTTCTCATCTCAATACATACTTACCACTACTTGTTAAAACTTGTGAATTTTTTGGCAATCTGAAGGTTGTGTATTGGTTTGTTATTACTTCAAATCTACTTTCATAACTTAAATGAAGTTCTGAATCTGAGGGTGAATTTGTTTACATTGAGGAAGCTGTGTCAGGATGTTGTTATCAATATCTGTTGTTAATAAGTACTCAGTGTCTGTTGATTGGTGCTACTGGGGACTTACTGAGAAGAACATAAGGAAGAGTGCCTATTATATAAGGGACATTTAAATTTTAAATACCAAGACTGTGAAGGCTTACCTAGAATGTCTGGTCTGGACAAGGTTACTCTTTGCTGATTTAAATAGCTCTCCGAAGATCTTGAAACCCTTGCTCTTGTCATGGCCAGGTTATTTGTGGTCAGCAGTGGTATTAAATCATGCATCAGACTCAGGAAGAGAAGGGACATCCATTCCTGCCTTGGCAAGGCTACGTCCTGTGGGCAGTGGTGCAAACCATGTAATGGTCTCTTGAGTAATAACTTTTACAGCAGCCTACCTTGCCTGCCAACACTGGTGTCATTGCCCACTAGCTGTGTGCCCTAGCATCAAGAGACCCATGACAGCAGCTGATGCCCAGATTTTAGTTGGAAGCACTGACTTTATCAAGAACCGGCTGATAGAAAGGGACACCTCAGCTAAATTTAGACTTTATTTCTTTCATCTCTCCTTTTCCTGGAAGAGTAATTAACCTATCATTGGTATGGAGTATGTTATTTCTTCATTAGCCTATTAAGAAATATTATTCTATATACTACTGGTTTGTTAAATATTATTATTATAAACTATAATTCCCACAGTAAACTTGTACTAAATAAATGATTGGCAAAGTCAAATCTCAGTTTCTGAGCGTAATTTGGCCCAAACAAAGCAATTGGCGTGGTTGGCAGCCCAATCCAAACCAGTAGTAATTAAAAATGGTCAGTGCTTCAGGATATACCATACTCTATGCCAAATTAGAAATACAGGTTGGTAAGTTATGGTAAGTTCATAATTGACCAAAATCTGCTAAGGCCTGTTACTGGGTTGACAAACTTTAAACTTGATATGCTATTTACTATTTTGGCTTCTTATTGAAACTATAAACAGACAATGAATGGACAAAATTGATAGAGATATTATAGTTTGGACGCTGATGTTGGTCACAGTATTTATCTTAATACTGCCTTACCATATTACAAATGATTTGGGATACTTTATTAAGCATCTGTATAATAAAGCATGCTTTGAACATTGTTGTGAAGAGCAGAAGGACAATAGTGAATATGCCTCACTCATTAACACTACCAAAATTATTCAAAAGGGGTTGAGGATCCCTAAAGACCTGCTGAAGACTTAGTCTGGACAAAACTTAAAATTAAGGGAACTCCAGGTGTTGGCCTGATCACCAAACCCAATGAGATATATTCGATAGTTAAAAAAAAAAAAAAAAAAGCAAATAAGAAAGAAATTCTAGCACTCTTATTAGGAGCAATCAGCAACATAGATGCAGACAGAAAGGAAAGGCTATAGCCCAAAACATAATCTCCAGAGTAAGAAGAAACCCAGACCCTTTTATTCCTAAGAGTACCAATCTACACCACAAGGACAATGATGATTATTATAAACCTCTAACTCTGGTAACTTTTAAGCTACTAGAATTTAGGCCCATGAGAATAGACAAAATTACAACAAATAATAATATGGAACCCGTCAGAGTTACTGAACAGAGAGCCTAGACTAGACAAGAAATGACAAAAATTAGGATGGAATTCCAACAAACTCATTTGGACACAGAAACCCAATGGCTATTAGATTTATAGTCCAAATGAGGACCTGATCCTCACAGGAGCAGATTGTGTAACTTGGATGCATTGCCACTGATGCTAAATTTAATCAACACATTGGAGTATTTGGAGAAAATTATACTAATGTATACAAAGATCTTTGGCAGGGTATCAGGAGCCTAGAGATTAAGATAGGCCTATAAGTAATAGATAATCCCCATCAATATCTCCACAGGCAATAGCAGGGGAAACTATGAATATAATAATTAAATTAGGACCACTGACTCTGATTTATGATAGGGGACAGACACCCTCACTGCTACATGCAGAAACAACAGAACAAATTAAAAAGTTCATCCTAAAATACGTGGCCCTGAAGGACCCAATAGCATATTTACACTACCTGCTGCTGGAAGAAACACAAGAAAACTGTTTGACTTGATCAGAACAGCTGAAGAACTGAGTCAAGATAAAAGCCATATTATATATATAGACAAAACAGGACTACACCAATGTAAATGGGCCTAACATCAGAAAACCCATAAGGCCTTCTTGGCCTAGGTGACCTAAATAATTTAGACTATCACCCTTTAATCCAAATTATAAAAACAGGAACTCAAATAGAAACCCAGAAGTAATTACAGTGACAGAGAGACAGAAAGGAATTCCTAAAAGAACAAATTACCATCCTTACTACTTCAATATATAATAACTTAATCTGGATTGTTAAACAGCCAGATGGATTATATAGATATACAACAGATTATAGGAATTTAAACAAACATTTTCCAAAAATTGAGGGGACACTCTTAGATAGGCACTATAATAAACAATATCACCACTGGATCTGGAACTTGTTACACAGTAATAAACTGATTTGACATGTTCTTTGTTATACCTACCAGTTGATGAGAAAAGCTGGCTCTGACTGTATTCACATGGGAAGACAGACAATATCAGTTTACTATGTTACCATAGGATACCTTAACAGTCCACTAATACCCTCAATTTTCTAACAGAAGATAACCAGATCTTTTAGGAAACACAACACACACACACAGACAAACCATCATTTCCCATCTTGATGATATTCTTATTTATGGTAATAACTTGGAAGAAGAGGGTAAGGTCAAAATAGAGTTAACTGAACTCCTTACACCCAGAGAATGGATAATCAATCCGGGTAAGATTTTAAGACCTCAAACTATAGTCACATTTCTAGGTATAATTTAGTCCCCTGAAGGTAGAAAAATATGAGACCCAGTCATAACCAGTAGAGATCACATATTAACTCTTGCCACAAAAGAAGAAGCTCAGAAAGTAACAGGATGTTTGGATACTGGAAAAAGCACATTCCACATGTGGGGATAATATTAAGACCTATAGATGAAATAACTAGGAAGTAGGGAAGGAGTGGGACAGAAACTGAAGAGGCAGCCATTAGTTATTTGAAAAATGCTGTCAGGACTTTTAACACATTGGTACCAGCTAATGAGGACTCTAAATACAAACGAAAGTGCCTATGCTCATAAGGGTTTGCAACATGGTCACTGTGGACTAAAGCACTGTGGGATCCTGAATTTTACCCAGTTGGATTTGTAACTAGGAAGTTTCCAAGAATAGATTCCAACCAACTGAAAGGCTCCCTGGGGGACTCCATGAGGGCCTACAGAATACAGAGCCAACAAAAGATGTTCTACACTAACTGAGGACATCTCAGCAAATGCCAATAGTGGATTTG
This sequence comes from Neogale vison, assembly GCF_020171115.1. Classification (NCBI taxonomy): domain Eukaryota; kingdom Metazoa; phylum Chordata; class Mammalia; order Carnivora; family Mustelidae; genus Neogale; species Neogale vison. The sequence goes on along the minus strand of NC_058102.1, from coordinate 32,077,536 downwards.
CCAGAGTCCAAGGGGTGAGCTTACCGAAGCCCAAGAAATTGAGCAGTGGGGATCATCCCTGCCCACAGAACTAAAACGTGTCTGGTTTACAGATGATTCTCCATAACACCATCCAGAATATGGTGTGAGCTGTGCCCTTAAGGACGAATGATGGTCTACCTTGGTCAGAACCAGGCTCGGGAGAATCAGTACAATACACCAAGCTCATAGTTATAAAACTGGCAACTGAAAGATCTGTAAAGGGAACCCAGAAAGAGTCTTTTCTCAAACTCATGGGCAGTAGCTAATGAAATAGTTATCTGGTCAAGAATATGGAGAAACAAATGACTGGAAAATAGAACTATGAACATATGTGGTAAAGACACATGACAGAAAACAGTGCAAACTTATATCTCTGTATTTATCATACATTATCATACATGTCTCAACTCACCAGAGATGACACAATGGTAATGAAGTACAACAATCAGGTAGGCAAACTCACTAGAAAAACTAATGAGGCTAGAATTCCTAAACTTTATCATAAAAAGACCCACAATGATTCATACATAAAAGGAGAATCTAATCAGGGGTGCCTGGGTGGCTCAGTGGGTTAAAGCCTCTGCCTTCGGCTCAGGTCATGATCCCAGGGTCCTGGGATGGACCCCCACATAGGGCTCTCTGTTCAACGGGAAGCCTGCTTCCTGCCCCCCACCACCACCTGCCTACTCTGCCTACTTGTGATCTCTATCTGTTAAATAAATAAATAAAATCTTAAAAAAAAAAAAAAAGAAAGAGAGAGAGAGAGTCTAACCAAAATATATATAAAACAAAGGAATAGTGGATGATAAAACAGAAAACTCAGAGACATGCCAAATGATAGAATTACAGTTGACCTTTGAATAATGCAGGGGTTAAGGGCACCAACCCCCTGAGCAGTCAAAATTCCATCTATAACTTGTGATTCTCCTGAAACTTAACATACTGTTAAATTTAAAACATAACCTATTCTTGACTGAATACCTAACTGATAATATAAACAGTGAATTAACACATACTTGGTATGTTATATGTAATATATACTATGTTCATTTTTTTTGTTTTTTTTATACTATGTTCTTATAATAAAGTAAGCTAGAGATAAAAGTTATTATGGAAATCATAAGGAATAGAAAATACATCTGTAGTACTCTAATGTAAAAAAATCCACATAAAAGTGGAGCCCCACAATTCAAGCCCATGTCCTTCAAGAATTAAGAATATTATATGGGTACATCATCAAAAGGGACACCCAGGCATACATGACACTAAAACCTGGCTGAAAACAAAAACATATGTAAGCCAACTAAATATCTATAGCATTACATTAAAATGCAAGTACTGTAGGAAATTTAGAGCTTGGAAATCTTTACTCAAAACACCAAAGTTAAGGCCGATAAATCCTTCCAAATTATACAAATTGATTACACAGGACCATTGTTTATATCAGAGAGTAAACCACAGGCATGCATTATTGTAGACACACAGGAATAAGATCGCCCTACTCCTGCAGAAATAATGATCAAAAACTCACCATCAGAACACGGAAAATCTGAATTGTTTGCTATGGTACCCTATCCATCATAGAACCAGATTAGGGAACCCGCTTCACAGGAAAAATAATACGATTGGGCAAAAGACCAGGGCATAAGGAAAAACTTCCACCTACCTTACAATCCAGTTGCCTTTGGACGGACTGAAAGGTATAATGGTTTGCTTAAACAAAAGCTTAGATTGCTTACTAACCGATCTAGACATGAAAACCGAGACTTAAGTGCTATGGTAAGCAGCCAGGTCATATATCTATAGAACTAACTCATATACCTATAGAACTAATGTTAAAACAACTATAGAATCTATACCACAACAACCCACAAAAGTAAAAATAACCACCAACAGCACCCCGAACACTAAGTTACAGGTGTACGCGCTAATTAAAAAACAAAATGGCACATAAAATTCAGTGAAATTAGAGCACCCACCACTAATAAAACCTATTGGGTAAGCAAAGGAGAAAATATATTACAGCAAATTAAAGAAAATAATATGATGTCTTTATAAAGTTTTTAAGTATGAAAAATATGTTTTATTGTATCAATGTTGGATGCCGGCACTAAAAACACTAATGGCATTTACTCCATATATGCTGGCCAGCAGACACCTTTTTGTACAATATCATTACCAAATGCCTAATATTTAGCCTAGCATGATACTGGAAAATTACATTCAGGGCAATACTGCAAGTAATAGCCATTACAGTTATAGATTCCCTTGAGTGACAAGAAAAACAACAAGAAATAATAAGGAATTTGTAGAACACTATTTTAATTTTGCAGGTATGAACCCACTGTGCATCTTGAACCCTATAAACATTACTGAGGGGGTCAGTATGGATGCTGGACACATATTTTGTCTAATGCCCACTACTGGATACTATACTCATTGCAGTTATGGATACTCCACAGATAGCACCAAAAAGAGCAATTGTTCAACTGTTCCAAACTGGAATGCCACCCTCTGGTCAGGATACAACTTTACCATTTGTGACATCTTTCACTTCTTCCACAGATCATTATCCTTGTGACCTCATTACAACTGAGAACGTACGGGATCACCAGTACCACCAGATTCACCAGCATTACCAAGCCCAAACTTTCCACCCCATCTTTTGCTATTAGCAGCATCTATTCACTGGGAAACCTTTGATGAAGGGAGAAACCTTGCATTGTAGGAAACTGATGAAGCAGTGGAAACTTCTATTTTAATCTCCCCCCAAATCAACATGGATCCTAAACAATGCTGCTATTATATTAGACACCAACTCAGAGGATGAAGATCACCATAATCTACTAAATGTCTCTTGGTATTATAACCTAGCATACATACCAAGTCAACTAGGTACTTGACTTTATTCTTTACCTCTACCTTGGCTTACTGAATTAAGTGCAGCATTGGGCATATGGCAAAGACCTTGAGAAAATAACCCCAATTTAATTCCTGATTTACTTGTGTGCTAGCATTTTATTGTAAAAGAGCAGATGCTGAATATGCAGAATGGGTACTTGTGTACCCACAGCCAAGACCCCTTCCAAATCTTATGGCTACTTATTTACTAGGTCAATTTGCTGCTCTTGCTCATTTAGAATCTGGAAACTAGTTATCCATCCATTTGGTATCCCTAGACATTGCATGTTCTTAAATTGCTTATTAATTTGTTTAATGAAGAGAAGCCTACATATTGATGGCATAAATAACTCTACTTCACCCTCTGCATCTTCAGCACCCAGTTCTGATACAGATACATCTCCTACTTCGTCCAAAAGTGAAATATCTTCAATTAGCCCTCTCACAACTACCACTAATCTCTATCCAGTACATCAAAATCTTACACAATATCAAGGCAAATATTTGGCTTTAGCAACAGACCAAGCATAGCTATAAGAAATTATAAAAATTATAATAAGGATATATTAAGAAATAAATTACGGGCACCTGGCTGGCTCAGACAGTGGAGCACACAACTCTTGATCAGGGGGTCATGAGTTCAAACCCTATATTGGGGGTAGACTTTACTTAATTATATATATATATATGTATATATATATATATATATGAAAAATTCTTCTTACTTCAAGCTTGATTCTTTTAAAGTATTGACTATTGAATTGAATTTATTTATATATACATAAAATATATGTAAAGCATATATATAAAATATATATGCTTTAAAAGAATCAAGCATGAAGTAAGAAGAAATTTTCATCACTACACTGGTGGAATATGCCCAGAAATACTAAATATAAACAAATGAGATTATATGCGCTCTATACACACAGATCCAGAAGATGCATTTGTGGAAATTCAGCACTGTTTCATCCTTGCAGGATGCTCTCTGAGGTCAATTTGTCAGTTGGCAGGGCATAAAATGACAATGTTAATGACATATACAGAGCCACAACCCAACACTCTCGGGACACTGGTATTTAGATACATCATCTAAAGGATTATATCACTTAGCTATGTGGCAATGGATATTTGCATGAGATAAGGTGAGAGACATGATGATGATGATAATGGTGGTTTTTATTCTGAAAATGATGGGGACAATACAACCATACCAACCCATATATTTAATGAGACGCTTATTGATTCCACCAAAAAGTTACCTGAAATAAACCATGAACTATCTCCGCTTCCATATAAACAATATCTATACTTTGGATTCCCAACAAAATACAATAGCATTAATGGCAAAGTGGTTAGACTTTATGTCACACAATGGCCTAACTGGTTTCACCATGGTAATCTAACCATATATGAGACATCTATTGCTACATCCCCAGCAGAATTCTTTAAGTCTTACCTGTTCTTTAAAAAATATAATGATAGGAGAAGGGAAGGAAAAATAAAATAAGATGAAAATCGAGAGGGAGGCAAACCATAAGAAAAGCTGAACTCTAGGAAACAAACTGAGGGTTGCTGAAAGGGAGGTGGGTGGGGGGAGGGATAACTGGGTGATATATGTAACTGATGAATCACTAAATTCTACCTCTGAAACTATTAAAAAGACATGTATAATGATTCTCCCGTATGCTCCAAGCTAAAATCGCAATGTAGGATTTTCCCCATTTGTCCTGATGACCTTAAATGATGGGTTAGATGGACCTAACCCATCAAAACTCTTTAAATGCCCATTAGGATATTCAGAAAGCAAAGTCATGTCTCAACAATGTATAACAGAAAGATCCTTTCTGCTTAACAGATGCTATAAAGACAACTGTAGACCAGTAAACATGATCGAAGCTAAACAGTCTGATAACCCAGAGAGAAGACCAGTATTAGTACATGCACAGACAAATATTAACACAGTAATGAAAACAAAGACTCTCTGGGTAATTTGGCACAAGTTGTTGTATGCAATTCCTCCATGTGGTATGATGTTATACAATGTTTCTGCAGAACCAAACACTATCAGACCTTTCATACCCATATTAAAGGAAAATAAACTATTAATTTGGTGCTAAAACAAAACACATATATAAATACGTTGGTCCATCTATACACTATAACTTGACCTTCATTTTACCAGCTAATACTAAATAACTGTGTAGGGATGCACCAAAAATGCAGCTATGACTCAAATATTATCATGGCCCATGCCTAAGGTCACATATTCAACTTTAACTTTTACAAACAACATGTTTTTGAATAGAATATGTGATGTCACATACAGGTATTGTTGAGTATGAACCCAGGCAGACTGTTCCTCTAGTGATGGGATAGGAATCTCAGAACTAATACATAAAGCGTGCATTTGGATGTTTAAAAGATAATATACATATAAATACCACTACATGGTGGGCAGTAGCACGGCCATACCAGTATTTAGGGACATTGCATTATATTACATTAATTTTTACATAAATTACAAATGTAATTACATTACATAATTACTTTATATTAATAATATATAATAAACTGCCAACTGGAACAGAATTATGCTCTATTTATGGAACAGAAAAATGAAAAATAAACAGATGACTGGTAAAAGAGAAAGAATGAGAAGTAAGATGTTAAATTAAAAAATTTAGGACAGGGGCGCCTGGGTGACTCAGTGGGTTAAAGCCTCTGCCTTCGGTTCAGGTCATGATCCCAGGGTCCTGGGATCGAGCCCCATCAGGCTCTCTAGTCAGCAGGGAGCCTGCTTCCTCTTCTCTCTCTGCCTTCTTCTCTGCCTACGTGTAATCTCTGTCTGTCAAATAAATAAATAAAATCTTTTTTAAAATAATTTAGGACAACCTAGAGAAACTACTAAAAAATACAGAAATGAGTTTACCACAGGAAATGCTAAATATGTAGTCCCAGCCACAGGTAATGATGACACTTTGGGAATAAACATTGTCACAGCACATCCACGTGATAGCAGTTGGGCAATTATATCTTTCTTTTTACTGAAGTATACTTGACATTCAATGTTATATTAGTTGCAGGCATATGACATAATGATTTGAGAATTCTAGAATTATATCTTTAAATATAAATAGGCCCAAAATTGATCATTTACTACACCCCCCAACTCATATTCACCTATTAGAAGATTACCAGTAGATCCATGGATACAGTATCCAGACTCTAAAAGAACAGAGATACTTTGTAAGGTATATACACAGGAAGCTTAGCATATAACACATATTATCCTTGATAGTATGCATCAGACTTCTTTCTCACACCACAGATTTCTACCTCAAGAATATGGGAAGCTGTGAAGCCTCTCATGGTTATATTAAAACTTACAACAGTAGTCAATACCTTTTAATTTAATATCCAACATTTTCTAGGCAAATTATAGAGCCCCAAACTGTACTCAGTTTTATCCCTCTTTGTTTATGCCCAATTTGCAAGCTATGGCCAAAACAGATTCACTGAAAGGAAAGAAACTCTTTAGCTCCTTGTTGGACTGGTAGATTTAATTGGAGACAGTCATTTTTTCTGAATTCCAAATTAAACAGTTACATTAGATCTTAGAGACTCTGAAACCAAACAATCTCAATAAACACACATGCTATGGCAGCTTTGTCTTTGTTGTGTACACAGATGTATAAAATTAGCAATATATTATAAAACACATTATAATATATAATATATAAAATATATAATTATATATATAATATATAAAATATATTATAAAATTCAGACAGAAGTAAATAGAGTAGAAATTCTATATAAAGCAATTGGAGAAAACACTAAACATAATGAAGCACTAAAAAATTATATAAAAGATGGTTCTCTAAGAGTAGATTGTCAATTTTTGCTGTTAAGATTGGTTGTTATGTGGAATATTCTTAAACACTTAAAATCTTGGGGCAATGCTAGTCATTTGAGATAACAAATAACTCAACCAGGACTAGAATCAATACTACACATCCTAATGATTGTGAGTCCTTGGGCAAATATGAAATTGGAATATTGGCACTTAAACAAGAAACATGATATTGCAGTTACCCAATATCAAAAAGAAGAGAGGCGCCTTCAGGCCACAGAAACCCCCTTCTGATAGAAAAAACACAGTTCCTAAGGATATGTTAGGGAAATGGAACCAAAACACCTTTGGCACTGCTATGCCTTTGGGATAAACCTATGGTACAAATACCATGACTATGATCTTAAGGTCTCCTTAAATAGTTATATTTAATATGGGTTATGTTCTAAGACACTTACCCTAACCAATTGGAGTCAAGGAGGAGAAAAGATACATACTGTGATGGAATGTGTGAATACAGTACAGGTAATAAATGTGACAACAGAAGGGGAAAAGATACTATTCAAGGACAGAAGAAGATAAAAGAGCTATTAAGATAACAAGAAAATTTCACATTTAATAAATGTAAATAATATATTAAAAAATCAAGACAAGGAAAAAGACATTTGGAAGATAGTAAATAAAGTAAAAATAATTAGGAGGAATTGAAAAAAGAACAAAAACATGCATTTCCTAAAATTATGACAGTCTTTTCAATTTTGATGTTATGGCATGTGAACATGTGCTTGATCAAGCTATGCAAGCCTGTACCCTCTGGAGTTTTATAAAAATGATATTTACTTGAAAATGTACTTGTCAAGGAAGTTTAACAGCCTTTTAAGAAGCTGCATTCTTCGTTGTTTAGTGAGTGCATATGGTTCTATGTTAAAGGGTTCTTTGCTATTCTTATGTTAATAATACTAGGAGTATGGTTGCTTATATTGGTTATTAACCTATGATGTAAAAAAAAAAAAAGAGTCAAAAGAAAATTACACACAAAATATAGTTGGTTGAGGTTAAAGGCAGTAAGTGATTTATAATCACAGGGTGAAACAGATATATATGTCAACTTATATTTGTCAAGGACATTAGGTCCTTTGGATACATATAAATAAGTGATTTGAAATAACAGAATGGATTGTTGTGTATTGGTTTGCTATTATTTCAAATCCATTTGTTTATAACTTAAAGATTTTTTAGTCTAAGGGTGAATCTTTTTACCTTAAGGAAGATGTATCAGGAATTTTTGTATCAACATTTATTGTTGTCAGTAAGTTCTCAGTAGTTCAACCATTGATGGGTACTACTGGCAATTTATCAATAAGAATATTTGGAAGATTAGTATTTAGAAGAGGGTCTTATCAATAAGAACATATGCAAGAAACATAATGGACACTTAAACTTTAAATAACAAGAATTTGTGAGGACTGATTCAGAGTGTTAGATCTGGGCAAGGTTTCTCTTTGCTGATCTGAATAGCTCTTTAAAGATCTAGAGACACTTGCTCCTCTCTTGGCAGACTACTTTTTTTTTTTTTCTTTTTAAAGATTTTATTTGTAAGTAATCTCTACACCTAACATGTGACTCAAATTCACAACCCCACAACCAAGAGCTGCATGCTGTACCAACCAGCCAGATGCCCCTTGGCGAGGCTACTTTTAATTGGCAACAGTGTTAAATCAGGGGCACCTGGGTGGCTCAGCGGGTTAAAGCCTCTGCCTTCGGCTCAGGTCATGGTCCCAGGGTCCTGGGATGGAGCCCCACATAGGCTCTCTGCTCAGCGGGGAGCCTGCTTCCCCCATTCTCTCTGCCTGCCTCTGCCTACTTGTGATCTCTGCCTGTCAAATAAATAAATAAAATCTTAAAACATCAACAACAAAAACAGTGTTAAATCATACAACTGTCTCAGGAAAAGTAGGGGTTATCTGTTCCTGCCTTGGTGAGATTAATCCTAGGGGAAGTGGTGCCAATTGCATAATGGTCTTTCCAGTAATAACTTTCAGAGCAGCCCACCTTGCCTGCCAACACTGGTGCCATTGCCCACTAGCTATGTGCCCCAAAGAGAGGGACCCAAGACAACAATCTATGCCCAGCTTTTAGTTAAAAGCACTGACTACCCAGAACCAACTCACAGAAAGGTTCAATCAAATTTGGACTCTATTTCTTTCATTTCTCCCTTCCCGGCATAACGGTGTAATTAATCTATTATTGGTTTACAGTTTATTTCTCTATCAGCTTATGAAGAGACATTATCTGGTATGTTATTGGCTTATAAAATATTATTATTATTAATTATAATTCCCACAGTGAACTTGTGTTAAATAAATTATCAGCAAAGATAAATCTCAGTCTCCGAGCATAATCTGTCCCAAACAAAACACTGACAGAAGAAAAAATATTTTGCCATATTCTGTTATTTTGTATCTTCTTATTAGTAAAGTCAAATGCCTGTATCACTGGATTTGGCCATTAAAGCTTCTTTTCTGTGTATTACCTGTTCATATCATTTTCTAGGTTTTCTACTGGACTTTGTAACTTTTCCTTATTGATTTGTATGTGCATTCCTGAATTTTGAACACTGACCTTTTTCTTTGCATTATTACATGTTCTGTAGATATCTTTTTTTTTCAATTTCTACCTTTTAAAAACTTTACGTAGTCTTTCTTTTATATAATTTTAAAATTTAGTGTACTAAAATTAATAAGCTATACTATTATGATTTGTTTTTAATGGCATGTTAAAAAACCTTCATTGTTCCAAATCCATAGATCCTATAAAGTCACAGTAGTAATGTTTTTATTACTGCTTTAATTTTTAACAATATGGAAAGTACAAATAATACTTTTTTATTACTTTAATTTGCATTTACTCAACTACTGCTAAAGTTAGGTATCTATATATGAGGTTGCTGGCCTTTTGGATTTGTTCCAAAAACCTTATTCATATTTGCCCAGATACATTTATATTTTTCTTATGACTCTTTATATTAAATACATGTTTGTATGTTATATACATTAACCCTTTGTTACCAATATCCTAATATTTTATCCCCAGTTTGATTTGTATATAGACTTTGTGTACTGTGTTTTTGGTATGCTGGATTTAAAAATCACAGTAGTGGTCAATGTGTCTTTCCTTCCAATTAATGGTCCATGAATTTCCAGTCTTAATTAGAAAGATTTCTCTTACTTTTATATTTTGTGTATTATTACCTATAGTTCTCACAGTATTTGATTATGTTATGTTTAATATTTAATTACATGGTCCTTCTACATTTTATCATTTTCTGAGTCAAATGAGTCCATTTTTATTTTTCCCAGATAGCCTGTTGTGTTAGCACAATTTATTAAGCAATCCACCCTTTTCCTACTAAATTAAACTATTACTTTCGTCAAATGTTAACTTTTATTATAAAATGTTAAGGGTAAGCTGTTAATAGAACTTTTATGCCAAATCAGTAGTTGCCAAATTAGGGTGATTTTGCCCTCTGGGCACATTTATGGCTTCCACAACCTGAGAAGAGAACCCTGGGATTCTGTTACACATTCTACAATACACAGGACATCCCTCTCCCAGCAAACCACCCCCCCACCAAAAAAAATTACCAGTCTAATGTATCAAGAGTGATGATTGAGAAAACCTTCCTATACCCCAGAGATGTCTGGAGGTACGATCTTGGATTTGCCTGGTATGCTGGTATGGGCTAAATTAAGATAAATATAGCATATTTAGATTATACCCCATCATCATAATAATTGTCAATAGTGAAATGCCTAAATGAATGATCTACAGCTTCAATTAGAGGGAACTGAGTTTTCTCAGAGAAAATATGTGGTAAGTACAAATAAAATCAGTAAGGATGGAGTTGGTAGCCCCCTGAACTAAATTATTCCATGGAAGTTTCCAACACATCTCTTGCAACCAATTGTGTTCCACGTAGTGGAATGGCCGGTAAGCTGAGTTTGACAAACTGTGAAATTCCTGCTGCAGTTGCTGATCCACTGGGAGCCCTACTGCCTACCGCACCCCCTTGATTCAGCAATATATATTTGCAACCAAGGGTGTCTTGGGAATCTTTTCATCAATTTCAAATAAAGGAGCATCTGAGTCAGAAGTCAGGGCAAATGTTTAATTATTTCTAATTATGGATTCTCTCTTTTGTGACACCAAACTATTTTCTTATCTCTACACCAAAAGTGTATGGACAATATTGTCTAAATTTTAAAATAAGTTCTAAAGTTATGTCATTATTCTCATTTTCATCGTCTTCTAGATATCTTCCTGAATTTGTTCATCATTTAAATATTAATTTATTCTACCTAACTCTAAAAGGAGAAAAACAGAGATGATAAAAAGGGTATTGAAATTCTAGCTTGGATTGCTTTGAATTATTTCATTATTGTTGTTGTTGTTTTGGAAAATAATATTTTTGAAATTCAGTCTTCCCATCCAATAACGAAATCTATTTCCATTTTTTCACATTTATATATCTTCAATTAAGAGTTTATAATATTCTTCAAATAATTTATTATTCTTTTATTCCAAAGTATTCTACAAAATAATACTGACTACTTTTCTAATGTTAAACCATTTAACCGTTCATGGACTTAAATCTAAATTGTGTCTCTTTGTGTTTTAATGCATAACTGGATTTAGTTTGCTAGTATTTTATACTTAGTTTGCTAGTATTTTATACAAACATGCATCTGTATTAGTAATTTTGACCTATGATTTTCATTTCTTTTTTTTTTTTTTAAGATTTTATTTATTTGACAGAGACAGATCACAAGTAGGCAGAGAGGCAGGCACAGAGAGAAGGGGAAGCAGGCTCCCTGGCGGGACTTGACCTCAGGACCCTGAGATCATGACCTTAGCCGAAGGCAGAGGCTTAACCCACTGAGCCACCCAGGCACCCCATGATTTTCCTTTCTTATTTAATATGTGTTCTATTGGTTCCAAGAATTCTGTTCCTAAGCATATCAGTGATTTAATATCAAATAGTTATTCTTAAATTTACAATTTTGATGGAAATAAATAATTAGCACTTGTTTGGTAATAATCTGAATTTTCATGATACATAAAAATCAACATATGTATATTAAATGCATTCAGGACAATGCATTGTTAAGGTTATAGCCATATAACTGTAAACCAGTTCTTTCTTCTTTGTTTAAATTCTCACTGTCCTGAATACAAAACAAACCCAGAAACTTAGCCTTACTGGTATCATGTTTAAATTAAACCATTCACTAATAAGCTCATCTCAACTACATGGATTATAGAATCAACAGAGACAAAGTTAAGTATTCTAGTAAAAATTTACAATGATATGTAAATAATCCCAAAGGAGATACATTTAAAAAAAAATAGAGAATTATGTCCATTTCTGTTTACTCAGGTATATTTTTAATTATAGCTGCCTTCAAGAAATGCAAATTATTTATATTTATTCATATATAGAGTATAAGACTTGTACTTTCTTGCAAAAAAATTAATTTCTTAAGCACCAAACACAATAAGCAGCTGGAACCAAAGTCAGCACAAGTATCACCAAAGGTATTACCATATACCTACAAATTGATCTGACACTCCTCACCCCCTACAATAGAGACTATAATATAAAAGTGCTTAGACAACTAATAAAGCTAAATACCAATTCTTAAATCTCTCATTTAGTTATTTGCTTTATAGGGCTCTATGTGGACAAGACTAAAGATCCTACAGACTGAAAATGTCAAAACTATTCAAAAGTTGACATAAGGAATGCAAAAGAGACCTAAGCAATTATGATTCATATGAATCACTGATGTAAATTCATCCCAATTTCAGTGATGTCCTAAATCTGAAAATCACCTGGGTTGCTGGTGAAAATTTGTCCCTTACATCCTGGAAATTATATTTTAAAAATCATCTTAGATAACTCCAATGCAGGTGGTATCAGAGCACATTTTGAAAAACACATTAAAGGGTTCACGTGCATTAGTTCACAGATACTGATGGCCACATAGAAGCATGCCTCTTTGCTATAGAAATTCCTTTCTGGTCTCCTAGTATTTAAATTACTACATTAAAATGACTGGGGAAAATCATAATGATGAACAGGATGGTTTCAGCAAACATTATGTTTATGTTTAATGTATTCTGTATGAATTATACAGTGGCCCATTTTTTTTAATTGGCAATCCAGCTGTAGATTTTTTTTTTTTAACCGTCATACTCAATTAAGCAGAACACCTCAATCCTCAAATGCTTTGCAACAACAGAAGATAATTTCTTCTACAAAAAAAAAAAAAAAAAAAAAGACTGTGAGGAAAATCAGGCAGATGTTTTAACCACTTTAAGTGTTTGTGTGTGTGTACTAGTAGTAATTATCTTTGCTCTAATACTGCTCAAATTACACCAATTGCTACTATTAAGCAGTGAATTTGTATACATGTGCTTACAACATGTGAAGATCAAATACAGGAATCTCTGGAAATTGTAAGGAAGAAAAAACTATGCAATATCACACTCTAACTCATTGTTCTTACTTTTGAAGGCATGAGATCTTAGGCAACTAAATAACCAAAAAAAGAAAGTAAGGCACCAGAGAGACAGAGAGAGGTGGGAGGGCTAGAGAGAAACTATGGAGCACAAAAGAAGATTTGTTTAATTTTTTCAAAGCTATACTAGCTGAAGACTTGTTTGTTTGTTTGTTTTCCTTTTTCTTTTTTAAGGAAAAAGAGACCTTGTTCTCAGTTAAACCTTCCAGTTTCAGATTGAGAGCAAGACTCAACATCTACTAAGGGAATAAGGGAAAGAGAAAAATCCTCTGACAGCCCATCTGCTGGTCAGATAAAGATGAATAACACAAATTTCCATTTAAAATCATGTTTGACTAATAATTATAAATCGGCTTCTTTTAATTTCCCATTAAAATATAGATAAAGATAAAGAAAGAAAATAAAGACTTCAAAAACAAAATAAAACATAACAAATAAAAGACTGAAAGACAACAAGTCATTTGCCAGATTCCAGGAATAAGTTCCACTCAGAGCAACGTCCATAAAACTGAAATTAGAATATCAGTTATGTCACATTCCTTGTACCATATAAAAAAACTGAGAGATTGTAATAGATGTCTTTCCCCTTTCTAACATTTTGCCCCTGATCAGAGTTCTAGGATCTGTGCCAAAGAAAAAAATTGGGCAGCTCTCCCTCTGTTATACAGATCCTGCTTTTCAGAAGGCCAACATGCAGCCTGTCTAAGGGCACTGGTATTCTGCTTTTTATTGAGACTTTGACACAAGGAAATTTAACATACGAGAAGGCAAGTGGAACTGATGGTATCACAAGGCAACTCTGGTAGTGTGTTTCAACAAATGAATACATTTATTTCAAAAAGTCACACCATCTCCACTCCCACCTCCATCCCTCCCCAGAAGAAGATGCTCAAATGAAGACAAAGGAGAAATGTAGGCTGAGAAAGAAAATGACATAATAACCCCCAAGTCAGAAAACATGAAGTAATTATTGATAAAACAGACTGAATGAAAATAAAAACAACCAGTGTATCAAAATTTCACCACTGTAACAAAAAATAAACAGAATACTTGGGGAAAATACATTACATCACTGGAGGGTAAATGTCAGTATCTAGAGAGTCATTACAATGGAAACAATAATAATAACAATAACAATAACAACAATAACAAAAAGGATGAACACTCCAGAAGTAAAAAAAAAAAAGAATCTGAATCTAAAATTCAGGAAGGAAGAAAGAAAGAAAAGATTTTGAGAGTATAATGTTAAATGTTAGCAATAATTCTTTGTAATTGATCTTTTGTACACTGTTGCTAAATGTATAAATTTATATAGCCTACCTGGATAACACTTTAGAAATCTAGAGTTTTATAAATATTTATGGCCTTGACTTAGTAATACTGCTTCTTGGAATCTCCTAAGAAGTAATATTAAAAAAACAAAAACAAACAAACAAAATCCCACTCACACAAATTTATTTATTAAAGCATTATTTCTTAAAAAAAGAAATTTAGAAATGACAAATATTTAAGGATAGGAGAGCCATTCAGTAAACTGTAATACACCAATATAAAAAATTATTATGCCACTTGTCTTCAAATAAAAGAATGAAACACTTAAGTTATAGGTTAATGTATAATATGGTATTAACTATGCAGGAAAAAACCAAAGGAAACAAAATGAACATGAAGTGGTCATCTCCAGATCTCCAGTGAGACCATAGAGGTTCTGAACGATGGGTCTATGGTGACAACTAGACACTGCTTTCCAAGTGATTTTTTGTTGTTTTTGTTTTGTTTTTTAATTATTGTTTATTTAACCAAGATAGAGACAGAGTGAGCAAGAGAGAGAGAAAGACAGCAGGAGTAGGGGGGTGGGTAGACAGAGGTACAAGCAGACTCCCTGCTAAGCAGGGAACACACCACAGTGCCCAATCCTGGGACCCTGATATCATGACCCAAGCAGAAGGCAGACTCTTAGCCAAATGAGCCACCCAGGTATCCCAACCAAGTCATTCTGATACAGGAAGTCCATACTTTGTAGAACTCTGACCTAAATAATAAAACCCAACCATGTGTTATACACAAAGCCCTAGATGACCTAGTTTCTTTGTCCTTCCAGTTTCTTCTCACATCCCTTGCCACATACCCTCAAACACCATGGAAAATACCATTCTTTAAATAAGTGAGTATGGAGAAAGGTGAATATAGGATCAGAATCACTGGGGACAGGACCTAGAGCTCTATATTTCTTAACTCTATATTAAGCTCAATATTTCTTTCTTTTTTTTTTTTTTTTAAGATTTTCTTTATTTATTTGACAGAGATCACAAGGAGGCAGAGAGGCAGGCAGAGAGAGAGGGGGGGAAGCAGGCTTCCGACTGAGCAGAGAGCCTGATGCAGGCCTTGATCCCAGGACCCTGAGATCATGACCTGAGCCAAAGGCAGAGGCTTAACCCACTGAGCCACCCACGTGCCCCAAGCTCTCTATTTCTTAATTACATCAGTGATTCTGATATAGCCCCAATGACTCTGATGTTCCTCTCAACTCGACTAAACTTAAGACAGATTTCTTCTCACTACAGACCCTTTAGAGCATTTATTTTAGAAAACTTGCGAATGTAAATTCTTTCTTTGTCCTTTTGAAATATTTGTAGATGTTCTCCAAGCCTATTGCAATTTTACAGCCCAGGAAGTATCTTTCTCAGGGACTCAGAAACCATCTCTTTTGAAATAGAAACATCAAAGGAAACAGCAACTCTATTTTTCAGTTTCTGGGAGGGAAGGAGTCTAGGATCATTCTGTCAGTTTGCAGCTCAGATGGCCTGATCACAGAGAAAAATATTTGTAAACTCAGGAATAACTCTATGTGCTAGGCACATCCCATTAATCAATCTCACCCTTAACACCTTATAGTATTTTTTTTGTAATTTTGAACTCACTAAAGAGTTCAAAAGGTGCTCACTTCCACCTTTTGTGTCAACGGAATCTGGGTTCAATCTCTCTACTCCATTGCAATAGTTTGAATAAGATATCTCTTGCTTGTTTAGCTCTGTCCAGTGCAATTTTGCTTTGACAACACTAAAAAGCAAGGTTTCTATGACCATCCTCATGTCCTTTCCTCTGCCCAGAGGGTTTTCTTCTCCAGCCCTACTGCTTACCTTGATAACTTGGCCAATACCGAAAGACTCAGTTCGATTTTCAACTCCAAGAAAGTTTCTGCTAACCTTCCCTGATCCTCTCCATTGTTCTTCCTCAATCCCAAAATGATGGTACCTTTAATGTATTGGGTTATAATAAAAAGGACATGAGTTTTGGAGTCCTAAATGGACATACCTATCTTATGGCATGCCATCTTTATGACCTTCAGCATTGAACTAAACTTTGTAGAGCATTCTCTACAGGGCTCTCTCAAGCTTAACACAGAAATTATAATGCCTCCCCCACAGAGTACATTAATTGAATTTAAAATATTTTTTAAGTACTTGTAGCATAAAACCATGTTTTGTTTTATTTTTGAACTGACTGTATTTTTTATTAAAAACTTCATGTTTTCAGAGCTGTTTTTATTTACAGTAAAATTGAAGGAGAGATACAGAGACTACCATATATCCCCCACCCCTACACATGCACACCCTCCCACGTATCAACATCCACAAGGAGGGTGGTACATTTGTTACAACTGATGAACCTACATTGACACATGACAATCATCCCAAGTCCAGAGTTTATCTTAGGGTTCACTCTTGGTGTTGTACATTCTATATGTTTGGACAAATGTATAATGGCATGTATCCACCATAGTATCATGCAGAGCATTACCACTAAATAAAGAACATTATCACTAAAAATCCTCTATGATCATGTAGTGAAAAGAAGGGCCATCTGTACCCCAATGTTTATAGCAGCAATGGCACGGTCACCAAACTGTGGAAAGAACCAAGATGCCCTTCAACGGACGAATGGATAAGGAAGATGTGGTCCATATACACTATGGAGTATTATGCCTCCATCAGAAAGGATGAATACCCAACTTTTGTAGCAACATGGACGGGACTGGAAGAGATTATGCTGAGTGAAATAAGTCAAGCAGAGAGAGTCAATTATCATATTGTTTCACTTATTTGTGGGGCATAACAAATAGCATGAAGGACAAGAGGAGATGGAGAGGAAAAGGGAGTTGAGGGAAATTGGAAGAGGAGGTGAACCAAGAGACTATGGACTCTGAAAAACAACCTGAGGGTTTTGAAGGGGCTGGGGGTGGGAGGTTGGGGGAACCAGGTGGTGGGTATTAAGGAGGGCACGTATTGCATGGAGCAATGAGTGTGGTGCAAAAACAATGAATACTGTTATGCTGAAAAGAAATTAAAAAGAAAAAAATCCTCTATGATCGACCTGTTCATGTCACCTCGCCCCCAGTCCCTGGCAACCACTGGTCATTTTACGATCTCAATGGTTTTATCTTCTCTAGAATGTTATTTAATTGAAGTCATACAGTACTTAACCTTTTCAAGTTGGTATTTAAGGAACCTCTATGTCTTTGATGGCTATTTGATTATATTTTGATTTTTTTTTTTTAATTTAAGATTTTTTATTTATTTATTTGACAGAGAGAAATCACAAGTAGATGGAGAGGCAGGCAGAGAGGGAGAGAGAGGGAAGCAGGCTCCCTGCTGAGCAGAGAGCCCGATGCGGGGCTCAATCCCAGGACCCTGAGATCATGACCTGAGCCGAAGGCAGCGGCTTAACCCACTGAGCCACCCAGGCGCCCCTGTATTTTGATTTTTTGACGTATATGCATAGTTTGAGAGGTGGTACTTGTCAAGAATAGCTTTGTACTTCTTCTGAATTCAGTATCTCCTATTTTTCTCCTGGAGATGGCTTCTCTCTTCCCACTAGGGCTGTAAATCACTTGATCCTGCCTATCTTAATTAATGATAGCATGTGACATATACAAAGAGACAAAGAGCTTGTTTCAGAACGTAGATCAACAACATCAAGAAATTCTCGCTTGAGAAAAAGAAAACCATGCAAGCGAATTGAAGAGTATTCTCACTTATGTAGGTGATACTCCTCCTGGCCCAAGCTCTGAATCTGCTCTCAGACTAGTAACCACAGCTGTTGGCCTCAGCTGTTCATGGATGTATTTAGTGTACCACTAAACTTCCCTTAGTTTAGAAATTGGTAAATGCGTGACCCATGTTGGTCCAAAAGTTCATCATCCTGGACAGTGTGGCAGTAATGGTCTGGAACCATAATTATTATGTCCTTCTTGGTCACCCTCAATCACCCATACATCCCTACAATGTCTGCCACCCTTGGGGCGCCTGGGTGGCTCAGTGGGTTAAGCTGCTGCCTTCGGCTCAGGTCATGATCCCAGGGTCCTGGGATCGAGTCCCGCATCGGGCTCTCTGCTCAGCAAGGAGCCTGCTTCCCTTTCTCTCTCTCTGCCTGCCTCTCTGTCTACTTGTAATCTCTGTCTGTCAAATAAACAAAATCTTAAAAAAAAAAAAAAGAATGTCTGCCACCCTGGAATAACTAGAACATCACTGAAAAAGATAATTTAAAAGTTGGTTCCAGCTTCACAACTTATTCCAGATTCACACCTTATTGTGTTTATTGGTCAGGCAAAATAACCTCATTAATTTGTCAGAAAAACCTCACAAAGGCAAAGAACTACAACAGGCAAATATATGTATCAGGAAAATGCTTCTCAAATGCATTTTTTTTCCTTTTGCTTAATAATGAAGAAGAAATATGAAATATGGAAAATATGTTTATTTCTACAGGACTAAAACCCAGATAAAAAGATGAAATAAAATCCATCCAAGAATAAGGAGGGAATGAAAAATATTTTTCCCAAAATTCCACCAGCTTAGTTCCTATGGAAATGGCAGTAAATCTATCCTATTCAGTCCCAACGTCAAATTTGGCCTTATGAGAGAGCATTTAGTCAGTTTATTGTTCTAACTCTGCCCTTTTCCCCCATAAAAGCAGGTTTTAAGACTCCAAATGACTTTCAGATCACTGATTCTACCGCCAGCTGTTGCATTACCACATGGGTTTTGGGCTATGAAAGGCAATTTTTGTGCTCCAGTATTTATACTTTGGCACATCTTTTTAACAGGTGCTTTATAGTAAAGAGAGACTAAGCATTATGAGGCATTACAGGTGCTAGAGAAAAGATCACTGAAATAAAACTTCTTTCATTAAAATATACTTGCCTCTTGGCACCTATGACTTTTTAGCTAAGTTAGATCAATGTATGCTCGAAGCTTTGCTTGCCAGAGCAGTTGGTTTTGAAAGGCTGTCTGGTTTCATTTTCCATACAAATATGTCAGAACTTGAATGAAGAATGAAGGCTATCCTCAAGTTATTATGCAGAACAGCATTGGCTCTACCATTGCTAATTCTAAAGCTAACTGAAAGTTTTTAAAAAGATCCACATAAAAGAATTTATGGGTTATTTGTTCCAAATAAAATAGTTTCAAAGGAATTCATGATGGAAGTTGAAAATAATAGTTGGAGTGAATTAAATATTTTTTTTTTGTAAAATGAAAAAAAAAAAAAGAAAGTCACTAGAATGTGTTGGGGCAGAAAATTACTGCATAGCTTTTCCACTGCCTCTTATGCAAATGTTGGCTTTGTAGAATTTTTTGAAGTTTTGAGTTTTCATAGCTCGAGGTCACTTTCCATTTAAAAACTCACTCCAGAAAGCTAAAGGAAGGTTCACAAAGACACCTGGTTTTTTCAAAGACCTGAGTTATTTTAAAGTGAATTTCTAAATGGAATCACTCTATTCACATATATAAGGGACAGTTATGTTTGGTCATAAAAGGTAGATTTTATAGCAGAAAAGTGTTTCCTTCTCAAAATAATACTTTTAACATGTTTTAAAGCACAGTTGAGTAAAAAATATATATCCCATTTATAGTTTTCCTTTAAAAAATCTTTAAATTCTAATAAAGGTAAACATTTTATTGAGGGGAAAAAAGCCGCTGAATTATTTTCTTGCTTCAAAATTATCAATATTTTTTCTTAACTTAAAATTACTGCTAATGGCTAACACACTTTTTATAACCACCCCCGACCTACCCCTTCGTCCCCTTCTCTGGCCATTCCTCCCCTTTTTATCTAATACTCAAGCATTTTCTCAACATATTTGCCCAAATTGTTTTCTATGTCTTGAAATCGTTTAAGTACTCTTCCATCGCTTAAATGATTCCATCTCATTCTTATGTATTGATGGGATTTTGGAATACAGGTGAGGTTTGGTGGGGTGAGGTCTGGAGCTGATGACCAAGAAAGAATTCTTGAGATGTCTTTGGTGCAAATTGGTGGTTTATTAAAGCAGGGGGACAGGACCTTGGGGCAGAAAGAGCTGCTGCACCAGGATTGCGAGGGGTAGCTGATTATCTACTTGGGAGTTGGGGAAGATAAGGAAAAGGGAGGTTTCAAAAGCATTTTCATATGTTAAAGAAGATTGACAGGATACCTGAGGCCTTGCCATTGTCAAGTTAAGGTCGTTTTTCCCTCCAGCAAGGCATTAACACGATTCTCTCTGCCAGCTTCAAGTATCTGTCAATGGGCTGTAGGTTATAAGGACATTTAATTGTATCTACATTTCCTTCTGGAAGCTAGGTTATTGACAGAAATGCTTTGTTCTCATAGATTGCTAAAACGTTTATAAACCGAGGAAGAGCCCTGTCTTGCTGGATTGTGATCTCTATAAATTAACTATTTGTTTTTCCTTTCTTTAGCTTTACATCAGCCAGGAGTGCAAGAGGAATGTTACATGTATCTTGTGGGGGGTGGTGTTTGTGAGGTGTCACCTTCTGCTTTGCCCTTAGCTTGCCTTTGACTCTCTCATCAGTATCATCTATTTGGACAACTTTTTATTTTATTTTATTGATTTATTTTTCTGGTCAGTCTTCCTGAAGATGCCCTTTCCCCACGGGATCCTCAACTCAGGGCACCCCATGTAGATACATTCTGGCCCAGCCAAGTTTCTGTTTCCCTTTGTGCTGCAGGTTGCTCTGAATCTCTTACTCATCACATTAATTATTACCTCTACTCTCTATTTTCTCAGAAGAATCCTTAAATACCTTAGAGAGAAAAAGCTAGATCTTATTCAACTTTGAATTCCTAGCACCTGTCTTTGTAACTGAACAAGTATTAATTTGTTCACTGAATAAATGTATAAATGGAAGTGTATACACTGCCCTCCAACCATGCTACAAGGACAATAATTCCTTCTACTCTCTATGTTCTACTCATACAAAATGACCTACTCTAAGGTACTCTTGAAAAAAGATAATTTGGAAGCTTCTTCTGACACTACAAGATCATCAATGAATGTATGGATGACTTCGGCACTTAGGTCATATGCTTAAAAGAAGTGAATTGTTCCACATAACGTAGAGGCCAAGAAAAACAAGGCTGAACCCACCCTGAGTCTAGCCCTGACGTAAGTACCATCTTGGCAAAGCAAAAGCCCAAAAGCTGGCACCTCACACCCCCTCTCCACCCGCTTCCCTCGGTAATATATGTGACATTCCTCAGGCACCCCTGACCTAAAGGAAAAGCAAATAGTTAACTCCCAGAGATCACAATTCTGCAAGACAGGAGTCTCCCTTGGTTTACAAGTGTCCTAGTGATTTACAACAAAGAAGCTATCTTAACAATAGCACAATTTCCAGAGGCAAATAACTCAGTTCCTCAAGCCCTAAATAAAGTTCAATTTCTTCTAAACCCAAATCTCACTAACAAGGACACTTGATAGGAGAAATGTGAAACTTAACCTCCAAACTTCCAAGAGAGTGTCAGCAATCATTCCCAAGCATATGACTCACTGATATACATCTAAAGGGTCTCACAAGAAGATTTTTATTATTGGTAATGAATAACCTTTTCCCCAGACAACAGCTAGCCCCTCAAGGTCCTGGAGATCTCGCTTCCAAAATTCCTTAGAGACTTACATCATCCATAACCCCTTTGTCCTCACCCACTGCTGAGTCCACCTCTACTCTGCCTTTAAAACCTCTAACTGTAATCTGGCTCGGGGTCCAAGTCCCTACTCCGCTGCATCGGGTATACTTGGGCCCAAGTTTAAGCTTGTCAAATAAACCTCGCTGTGTGACTTGCATTATCGAGAGTGTTCTCTGTCTAATTGAGGGGTGGTCGACTCCGTACCCTAACAATAAAATGAATACTTTTATGTGCATAAAAATAAATACTTAGGGCTTGGGGACAAGTGGCGAATACAGAGAGAAGATGAGAAGGAAAAGAGAGGGGCCAGTCAGACTGGCATAAATCTGGGGATACTATGGGTAAAGTTGTCTCCTAATTCCTCCTGATGGATTATCCAACTGTAGTTTAAAGATGGTGAGGTCTGCTCCTAATTCTAAGTCGTTGGAACTGCTGTGAGGTAAACCCCTTCATTAATTTGACATCTCAGGTTAAGACAATCACAAAATGCAAATGTTTTCTGATAGTTTTTGTTTCATGTTGCTTTTGTGTAAACAAGGGAAACAGGGCTGACTTTCAAGTTAGGGCAGAGAAAAGAGACAGGAACACCCTCAGGAGGTAAGACACTAAGGATTTTCAGCAGCATCAGAAGTCAAATGTGCCAAGAAATCACAAGCCCCTGAGAATTTACTAAAACCTAGGGAAGGTTACTGGACAAAGATGTGGCTCAGGATGCTACAATTTATTAGTGTGTGCATGCTGGTGTGTGTGTTGTGTCTGTGTGTGTGTGTGAAAGAACAGAGCAACTTCAGCTGACTTTAAAGATACAAGTTAGGTGTAAAGATACACCTAACTTGATGCAACCATATTCAATCACTAAGTTAACATTAAGAACTACGTATAATATCCTGTCACAGTATATTTTCAAAGATATCAAAATATTAAATATTAGTGCTGAAATTTACTTAGTGATAGAATAATAATTAGAAAAACATCTCAAAGTTGTGTTAAATATTAAAAAATGAGATTTTGGCTTTAAGAAATAACTGGAAAAAAACAAAAGAAGACTGAATTTTTCCTTTTTTAAAAGAGAAAAAACAAATTCGCTGTACTACATAAAATTTAAAAGGGTAGTAAAGAATATTAAGTTTAAATTGTATTACCATTTTTACAGTAATTTGCATCAACTTACTGTTTATTCCCACATAAATTAACAACCCTTAAAATATGTTAATGGAGTTTTAATATATGGTATAATATATTTTATTTATAGATATTTTAAGATAAACAGCTATGCCTTTGGCAGAAAAGTTTTGTTTCTTTTACCACATTTTAGTTCAAGTTAATATATAAAACAAGCATGGTCCATTTTTCATGTGGTCATATAACAGATTGGTAAATGTCTATACAAAAAGAATGAGTATTTTTAAATCAATTTGATGAAGTATAAAATTCAGTGGAAAAACAACTGCAACAGTTCTTAAATAGGACATAGATCTTTCTCATGTTAAACCACAGCACAAATGCCTAGCACAATACAGACTAACTAGGTTGTACATACATTGCTTTTCTTGTATCTGCTTCTGTTTAGTGCATTTAACTTGACCAGTTCACAATGTGTCAAGATGAATTATGTTATAGTGGTACTCTTGTGAGGATGCATAAATTCTAGGGTGTTTATGTCATTTAACATCAGTGCTAAGCTTAAGACTTTTCATATCACATTTTATGGATCTGAATTTTGTCCAGATCCTTGAATTCTTTCATTGCAGCAAGAGATCACATTTGCCAAGTAACTTGGGTCATATCTAACCATAAGCAATTAAGTAAATGAGAAGATCTATACCTATATCCATATACAGATATATTTTTGAGGTACCTGATATGAGAAACAAAGTCAGAAGAAAAATTATTAAATTTCCTTACTAGCTACAGCCCATTGACAAGTCCTTGAAACAGGCAGACTGACAATCCTCTAGGGACTCAACTGTCTCAATATTAACACTTTGCTAAGGGCAAAAGTCAATCCCAACCTGACTGCCCCCTCTCCAACCTAGATCTAATATGTCTACTTTAATGTATAAAAATTCCTTTGGAAACTTCCTTTATCTCTAAATTCCCTAAGACATCTGTTGGCAATCATTCCCCAAGCATATGGCCACTGATAAACATCTGAAGGGACTAAAGTGTTTTATTGTGGGTTTTTTTAAAAATTATTTATTTATTTATTCATGAGAGACAGAGGGGCAGAGAAGGAAACAGGCTCTTCACAGAGCAGGGAGCCTTAGGTGGGACTCCTTCCCAGGACCCCAGGATCATGATCTAAGCCAAAGGCAGACACTCAACCAGCTAAGCCATCCAGGTGCCCTGGGACCAAGGTTTTATTAGACAGTAAGATGTGACCTTTTCCCCTTCAAGGTCCTGGAAGCCTTGCTTCCAAATTCCTTCCACACTTAGGCTATCCCTAACCCCTTCCCAACCTGGAAGTATATAATAGGCCACTCCTCATGACCCTGGTGCAGTTCTTTCTGCCCACAGGTCCTGTCCCCATGCTTTAATAAAATCACCTTTTTGCACCAAAGATGTCTCAAGAATTCTTTCTTGGCTGTTGGCTTCAAACCCTAACATCATCTTTCCTACATCAGTACCCAGTGTTCACCTTCAAATAATTTATATACCCACCCCTTCCATAATGGCTTATCCCATTCCTTCACTTTAATCAATGGCACAGCAGTGAAGTTGACACTGCATTGACATTCTAATCACCATGACGTCTTGCAGCTATTGTTGATATACATAATTATGTAATTAGTTTCAAGAATCTTTGCATTACTCTCAACAAGAAAAGTGCTTTAATTTATACTCAGGGAAAATAGACTTACATTATCTATCTCTGACATGGTGAAAATTCCCATTAAAATATACATACATGCACTGAGATATTTCAATTAAGCCTCTCCTTAATAGGGAACTTAATTTTATTTTCTGTTCCTGTTGCTAGGACTATATGACAAATTACCTTAAACAAATTACCTTACCTTTAGAGGCATAAAACAACTTTATAGAAAGATTATCTGGGCTGACTGTAAGTTATCTGATTAATATTGTCAAGATTCTTACAGAGTTGGCAAAATTACCTAGCAAAAAATTATGTTCATCAAATAGTGTGCAAATACATATATAGTGCCCACTGTGGCTAGACACTCTGCTAAGAGCTGGGGAGGCTTTAGATAGGAATCAACATGGAGGCTGATTTGGGGGTCATCTGGTGACAGAGATGAGATGATCTGTATTGCTAACTATTACAAGATGTATTTAGGAGTAGACTGGGGAGAGCCAGTGCCATGCAGAGAAGATAGGAGACAGCAGCAACCTGGCATGACCTGATAAGGAGAGAATAATAACACTGATTTACCAAATGCTGTTTCACATGCAAGGGTTTTAAAGTTTCCAAGAAGAAAACTGTTTTCACATGCTTCTTATAATCATTCAGGTACTTAAAAGCTCTACAGTGCATTGAAAAAGAAGGTCATACTTTGCTACTCCATGCAAATGCTGGTATTTTTTATCACTGTGTATTTTGTTTGAAAAATCTTATTTGCTTGACATTTTGTTTTTTAAAAAATACAGAGCTAAGAACATTTTAGAAGTTTTCAGAGAAATATGGTTTTATAAAGCTTCATGACTATTTGGGCATTTTTGTTGTTTTGACATGCTCTGCTATCCCAGGAAATCTGCCAGGTTGTGCTGTCCCTGGTTTGTTACTCTGTACCTTATTCTGGTAAGTAAACTGCTATCGTTTCTGCCAAACACCTGTGAGCAGTTTAATAAGCTGCATATTATAATTCTGATATATTTTTAAAGGTAAAGTATTATAGCCACCTGGCTTTTTAAAATCAAGTTAAGCCAGAATATTATTTTTATTGGACAAATTGGTAAAACTATTTCAGCATCACTAAGGCTTTTGTCTCCTTACACATAAAGTTATTAGACATTTGAAACAATAGCTCAGGTAATTAGACCAAGAAAATTGTGTCAAATGTAAAAGGAAGTTTTTATAAACTGTTTTATTTTAGGTTTGGACTGTAATTATACCAATGCAGTCTCTAGATCACTTCTAACATGTCTGGAGGACCAGATTGTAACAATTTTCTTTAATTAATTGGAACTTAATATCATTTGTTAGTAAGAGCTATTTTGTGTTGTTTTGAAGAAATTGGTCTTACTCCAAAAAGCATCAATAAAGGGGGGGGGGGCTTTTTATAAAGATTTAAGTATGATAACAAGGAGATTGTACTTTCATAGAAATAAACTAAGAGAGCTGGAGGTCATAGAGAATTGAGCTGAAGGTTAATTTTGGATTCAAGATGTCTTCTTAGTCAGCTTGGGCTATCAAAACAAAATACCATGGCCTGAGTGGCTTAAATAACAGAAATTTATATCTTACAGTTTTGGAATTTGGAAGTCCAAGATCAAGGTACCAGCAGATTCACTTCCTGGTGAGAGTCAGCTTCCTGACTTATAAACAGCCCAAGGAAGGGAGAGAAGAAACTCTGGTTTCTTCCTCTTCTAATAGGAACACTAATGCCATCATGTAATCCTGACCTTCATAACTTCATCTGAATCTAAATACCTCCCAAAGGCCCCATCTCCAAATACGAGCACATTGGGAGCTAGGATTTCAAGGCATCTCTGGGGCATCTCTGTATCCTACAAAGACTGATCACACTGGCCTCTTTTTACCCCAATGCCTAATGTCCCTTACCCAGTAGGTAATCAATTCATTGGTTTTCCTCTACGTTTTTAGAAATTTTACTAGAAAGTATCAGATGACCATCTGTTTATACTGCTTAAAGCAGATATACAGATAGCTTTTTCTCTCATCATTACTGGATCTTGCCTCTTTGAATGTATTTAAGTCTGTATTAAAGCATCTTATTTGTGTCTTAGGAATCATTTTTCTTATGGAGAAATGTAAAACTGGAAAATAACATACACAGATAATTGCAAATGAAGGTGGAAATATGGCCTGGGGAAAAGAATGTTCATCTCTAATTTCATGGAGAAAAAATAAAATATAATCTATCTACTTTCACTATGAAATTATAACTTATGGGCCTACTTATTAAAGGTTAAATGTTGCATGATAAAATGTATATTTTTTTTTATTTTATTTATTTATTTGAGAGGGAGAGAGAGCACAAGCAGGGGAAGCAGCAGGCAGAGAGAGAAGCAGGCTTCCACCAAGCAGGGTGCCTGATGCCGGTCTCAATCCCAAGACCCTGGTCTCATGACCTGGGTTGAAGGCAGACACTTAACCAACTCCACCACCCAGGTGTCCTGATAAGAGGTATTTTAACATTTTTCATCAAAATCAAAAGTAAAAACCTACCACCATATCCAAGGAATGCATATTCTTTTTCCACTACATTTTACTTTTGAAAAAAAATGTTTATCACATTACACATCTGAAAACAAAATTTGCATGTATGTGTAGAAACAAATGTATAAAATCACTTGTGTTTCTCGCACCATTAATCTTCTTCTGAAGGGTCTCAATAATGTTTCCAAATACAGTACAAATTCCATACAAATAGAGAGTAATTTAAAATATATTAAATAAACAGACTTTCCTTTTGCCATATTCAGGACCCATGCTCTACCAAAAAGACTCAAGGAAGTCCTATTAAATAACATTTATTATTTCTGTCTTCCATAGTTTATGAATTCACATCTAAATGGCACTTGAGTGGCTCAGTTGGTTAAGCATTTGCCCTCAGCTCAAGTCATGATCTCAGGGTCCCTGGATGGAGCTCCACATTGGGCTCCTTGCTCAGAAGGAATCTGGGTCTCCCTTTCCCTTTGTCCCTCTTCTCAACTCACACTCTCTTGCTCTCTCTCTTAAATAAATAAATAAAATCTTAAAAAAAAAAAAAAAGAATTCATATCCATACTTGGAGAACAAAGAAAAGCATAAAGAAACAGAAGTAAATCCCAATCGCACTACCACCAAATAGAGTTATCTGAAACTAACTAGTCCCTAAGCAGTTTTTTTTCCTTTGAAAACTTGAGATGTTTCCTCACCATAGTACTTCTTTGATATCATACATTATTGAATGTCATAAGTTTTTTTTAAAATTATTTATTTGACAGGGACGCCTAGGTGGCTCAGTTGGTTAAGCAGCTGCCTTCGGCTCAGGTCATGATCCCAGCGTCCTGGGATCGAGTCCCACATCGGGCTCCTTGCTCGGCAGGGAGCCTGCTTCTCCCTCTGTCTCTGCCTGCCATTCTGTCTGTCTGTGCTCGCTTTCACTCCCTCTCTCTCTCTCTGACAAATAAATAAAATCTTAAAATAAATAAATAAATAAATAAATAAATAAATAATTTATTTGACAGACAGAGATCACAAGCAGGCAGAGAGGCAGGTAGAGAGAGAGGAGAAAGCAGGCTCCCCTCGGAGCAGAGAGCCCAACGTGGGGCTCAATCCCAGAATCCTGGGATCACGACCCAAGCCGAAGGCAGAGGTGTTAACCCACTGAGCCTCCCAGGCACCCTGAATGTCATAACTTTTACATATTCTCTTCTACATGCCATTTTCAGAGAAAGTTTATTAAATGAAATTTAACTTAAGTTCCTTTCTAAATTATCTTCCTCTCCAGATTTTTATTTTCCCTTAATGTTCCCCTGATTCCATTTCCCTAGGCCCAATATCAGAATCATGTTTAGCCCAATTCTACCCTCAAAAATTGTGTTGGGTTTTTCCCATATCCATCCTGACTTTCTTTACCATAGTACTGTATCCAATCCCATGTTAAGTAACTGGGAGTTAAAATGAACTATCTCCCAAGAACTTAAAGCCTATAAAATCATCTTCTGAGAGTTAAAAGCAGTCGTCAAATGTTAAGGGAGAGGTTTACCTAGTCAATTAAAAGTGACTGAACAGCTTTCTTAACCCCCAGGCAACTAAGAGTTACCCATGACCACTGCTTGAAAATATCAACATACACTATAAAGAAATGAGTTCATCAGAAAGGGACATAGTAGCCTGGGGAGCATGGAAAAGGGAAATCACACACACACACACACACACACACACACACACAAAAGCATATTATGAGGAGAAAATATTCACACTTTCCCCTGTGTGTGTGTGAATTTTTGTAGGTGCATGTGAATTTTTAATTGTCTAACAAATCTGCCTAAGAACTATCTGATATTAGTGAATGGCACTTTGATTTACCATTTATACTGATTTGGGGGAAAAAGCCTCTATGTCATAATTAAGAAAATTAATAATACTCAATGATTTTTATCTGTCCCATAGAAAAAAATAACACCAAAACTTAACGGGTTTATTGTCCTATGGTACACTAATTAGTTTTTATCTAATTTAAGATTTTTTAACTGACTACATTAAATCCCAGTCATTATATCTTCCTTTAAACTACATTTCTAATCTTGCAAATTACCTCATGAATGAGTTAAGTAATACTTCGCCATAATACTTTATTATGGAAATGGATACAACACATGATCAATAATCGATGTCAGCAAACACATGAATTCTGAATCTGGCTGCTTTGATTATCATTTGATTTCCCAGCAGCACGCTTTCTGAGAGTAAATACGCTGGCCAAATAATCCAAGTGTCTGGCCTCCTAATTTAAAGTAAGAAAGTCCACACCTGTGAGATAAATACATTTCTGTTGTGGATACAAAATCCGGTCTATAAGAAAACTGAAGGACAGCTCTAGATCATGACCAACCTGTTAAATTCATACTAGACAACAGGTCAGCCTCACCCATTCTAGATATGTCATAGTGAGTGGCTGGCTGTCTTTTCCTTCTGTCAAGGAAAAATTAACTCTAACCTGATCTGGGAAAGAGCATTTTTGTGTGTGTCACAGGATTCATAACCTTCTTCTGGGAAGAAATTTGTGTTCTTAATAAAATGCTGAAGTGAGGTTTTTGAAAGATGTGTGAGATTAAGAATTTCTGGGGAGCTAGTTGCCCACATGCAATTGTATTTCAGCCTAGACTATTAACTTTTAACCAGACAAATATAAATACTATATATTGACTAATAGTTAATGAAGACTAATATATGTCATATGCAGTAAGAATACAGTTCATGCCTCAACAGAATTCTAGTGAGGACAAGAAATAATTAAAAGGTAAACAAAATAGTTATTAACACAGCCTTGCAATTTAAGAAATTCTAAGATAAAAATAAAACAAAGTAAAGAAATTAGAGTTGAGGGGCGCCTGGGTGGCTCAGTGAGTTAGGCTGCTGCCTTCGGCTCAGGTCATGATCTCAGGGTCCTGGGATCGAGTCCCGCATCGGGCTCTCTGCTCAACAGGAAGCCTGCTTCCTTCTCTCTCTCTCTCTGCCTGCCTCTCTGCCTGCTGTGATCTCTCTCTGTCAAATAAATAAATAAAATCTTAAAAAAAAAAAAAAAAAGAAATTAGAGTTGATGTGGCAGGTAGATGAGAATGTTTCAGCAGGAGTTCACAAACAGCTTTTTAGGAAGATGGTATTTGAGCAGAGAGGTGAAGGAATGAACTTAAAAAAAGCAAAACAAACAAACAAACAAACAAAAACAAAAACAAAAAAAAACATTCCAGGCACAGGTTGAAGCAAGAATATGAGCCCTTTGGTGGAAATAAGATTGTCAGGTTCTAGGTAATTCAGTTTCCACCTATTTATTATACACTATTCCTGATAAAGAAACTAGGCACTATTACACCAAACATTATAGATCCTTCAGCAAAAGAAGTAAATTTATGTCTTTAAGAAACTAAGCGAAAACATTGGCAGCATTGAAATATATGCAAACAGCACTCTTTAAGAAAGACATTTTGAAGCTTATGTTTGACGTCTGGAATATCAGCCTTTTCTAAATCTAATCAATTCTTACCTTCCTGCTGGAATATCACAAGACAATTTTCAAATCCTGTGTGTATAAAATGGTACCATTCTGAGTGGTATCATTTTATAAAAAGAAAACTTACAGGGGTGCCTGGGTGGCTCAGTGGGTTAAGCCGCTGCCTTCAGCTCAGGTCGTGATCCCAGAGTTCTGGGATAGAGTCCCACATCGGGCTCTCTGCTCAGCAGGGAGCCTTCTTCCTCCTCCTCTCTCTCTCTGCCTGCCTCTCTGCCTACATGTAATCTCTCTCTGTCAAATAAATAAATAAAATCTTTAAAAAAAAAAAAGAAAACTTATAATTGGATGAATTAAAAGACAGGGATATGAATACCCCCTTCATTTCCTTCCTACATGCAGATTTTAATAAATTATGAAATATATTATTTTACATTTTAAGTCTACCATCTTATTTACTGTGCCACCTTCCATTATAGTTATGGGAATATCTCCCTCTCTAGACCTTAAACTTCCTGAAGTCAAGTGCCACACTTCATTCATCTTGGTGTCTGCTACCTATTATACAATAACTTACAGAGAGCTATTCTCAATACCTATCTGTTGAATAAATGAAATGCACGTATAGGTACCTTCTGTTAAGAAAGACTTTGCAACATTATAGATTCTAAATTTATTTCCTTTTTCAAAAATGTATTTCTTTAAAAAAAAAAAAACTAAACAGACACTTAAATACAGAGAACAAACTAGTGGTTGCAGAGGGAAGGTAGGGAACTTAAAGGGGATGAAGAGTATATTTATCTTGATAAGCCCTGAGCAATGTATAGATTTGCTGAATCATTATATTAAATCCTTGAAACTAATATTACAATATCTGTTAATTCTACCTTAATAAGAATTAATTAATAAAAAAGATAATAGTAAATAGTGTTATGAAAGGCTGCATCGTTTATTACTGTTGATTCAGAATCTAGCAATTTTTTTTAAAGATTGTATTTATATATTTGACAGAGAGAAACAGCATGAGAGGGAACACAAACAGGGGGACTGGGAGAGGGAGAAGCAGGCTCCCAGCAAAGCAGGAAGCCCAATGCAGGACTTGATCCCAGGACCCTGGCATTATGACCTGAGCCGAAGGCAGAGGCTTAACGACTGAGCCACCCAGGCAGCCTGAGAATCTAGCAATTATGGCTGGTAGTAGGCTAACAAGTACATTTTGAATGTTGAACTAAAACATCTCAGACTTTATTCAACCAAGTGAATATTGGTCTTTAAAACAATTAACTCAGGAATCCATTACTTTTTCCAATGATGCAGCCCTTGCTTGAAAAATCCTTCAAAAAAAAAAAAAGTTCTTTGATTTCTGAGTAAAATTACAGGTTTCACAAGAAAAGTCAGGCCCACTTCTTTATAGATAAGTCTGGTCACTGACCAGTTAGAACCATTAACTCTCAATTCCAAAAACAAATATTTTGTTTTGCAGAATCTCTATAATACAATAATAGTTTAGGAATTACTCAAAGTTAAATGGAAATGTGTTCATTTGATGTAAAAGTTCAGACTTTAGAAACAATTATTATACATTAACAAGGAAATCAGCTCCTCTGTAATATATAGATGCTATCAGTAGAAAAAAAAAGTCCCAATAAAATGGTTGAGCCTAACCCCCTGATTGAATAATGTAACTGTTTTCAAACATGTATTATTAGCATAGGTTTCTAAGAATCTTTTTGACCTTTACTAACTCAAGTTTCACTTCCCTTTATCTAAGGAGGATCACATGCTATCTCCTCCTTTCCCAGAGAATCACAAAGCCTGGTCTACTGGTCACAGGCTGATGCTTAAGAAAGCCCTCTGGCTGCATTCATGTAAAAAATTATATAAGCCTGTAATCTTAATGAGTTACATTTCTCTTAGAAATGTAGTTCTTAATTATGGCAAATTGTTAGAGTTGTTTTTTCTTTTTTCTTTTTAATTCTTTTCTGTTGTCTTTATTTCTATCATAAAAACCTAAGTTTTAATGTTTATGCTATCAACAGGTAATATATTCTAAAGTATATGTAAGATCCCACTCTCTATAACATCCCAAGAGTCATTATCAAGTCTCAGTCATCAGATTCATGTACAACAACCAAGCATGCCCACAAATGTTGACTTTTCGTTCCACCAGACATTTTTAGTCAGATAACAAATCAGGGTGAGTTTAGTCAAGGGAGTCATTTTCCTCCAGCAGTGATTACATTAGTTGTCACAACTGGAGTTTAAAGTCATGTACTTTGGGTCACATTTTCCTTGATCCAGTTCTGTTCCTGCCGCTGGCAATATCAGCAGCTGTGGTTATTATAACTACCCCCAGGTGACAGAACTTAGCATTTCATTTTTGGGGTTGTGGAGGAAAGGCAGTGAAAAGGAATGGAAGGCTTAGTATCTGTATAATGTTTATGACATCCCCAAGTACCATACAACTAAAAGAACAGACACCATTTAATCATGTCTGCCTGAGACAGAACAGAGGGCACCATACATGGGTCGTCACTCAGGCAATAGTGCATTAACAATTTCTTTTTCTCCCCCAGTAATTCGAATCATATTGGAAAAAAAAAACCAGGCTGCAGTTATTTCAAATCCTTTTCCAACCACAATCCTGATGAATATTATGTTGGTGTTCTTTCCATGATTCTCTTTGTTTCTTTTTCCTTTCCTGGCAAGGGAGAAATAAATGCTAAACAACAATCTTTTCCAAGATTGGCATTTATTCTATGATCCAAAACAAAAAAATCATTTAAAAACAATCTGAAATATTACCTAACAAGAGAGATGCTAATTACTCAGAAAACTGAAGTTATTGCTTTTCATAATGAGCAACCTACAGTAAGCTTTTATACATGTGTTACATCAGTTTCTAAATAATATAAAGAAAGACTTTCATAGTTTCAAGTCAAGCAAGTGGTCATATGTAAAAAATGCTTCATCCTTGGAACACAAACATATCAGCCATTACATTTCCTGCACTGTGTTTTAACCATGTTTTACTGAACATAAGGGGCTCAATTGGGAAGGTTTGTTTTTCGTTTCCTTATTATTTTAGCTGGATCCTTCCCTCTTTGCATAAAATGCAAAAAAGTCATTTCCTAGAGGGTATTTTTGGAAAAAGTTGACCCCCTTTAAAAGTGTTAAATGACTAAAATATCCTGTTAGATCTGTCAGGAAGAGAAGCTTTTGCCAGGCAGGTAAATAAACAACACCTGCACAGAGGTATACCACAGCCCTTAAACCCTAAAAACACATTAAAACCCCTTATTTAGTTTATAATTCTAAGCCAGTTTAATGGAGAGGGTATTGATTTGCAATGACAGAAATGATCTTAGACAATTTTTGCTTTTATTTATGTGGAATTCACCTCCCCTCCTCACAAGCCCTCAGAAGCCATAACCCTTTTCCGTTTACATATTTGTGCACACATTCACAATCTGACACTCTTAAAATAAGCAATTAAACATTCCCAAGCTCTGTCTGCTACACTGCAGATGGCTTAGTGAAAATAGGAACTTAAGATCTTAGTCACAAGTGAAACAGAGAGCAAGAAGCAAGGGATGAAATCATTAATTCTTGTTTCTACCTTTTGATACTCTCCTTGGCTTTATGCTGAGTACCCTCAAGGTCAAAGACCAGCTAGGCTGCAGCAGGCTTGCTACTAATATGCTGAGACCTAGGAATATAATATGAACCCTAGGGAGGTGGGGGAATTCCTCCTACCACTAAACTCTACAGGGTCTTCGTACAAATAAAGAATCCAAACATGCCACTTTTCCACAGCATCTTTCAATTCTGCAGTATTTTTCTCTCTATGCAGCCAGAATTACAGTTACTATAAATATTATGACAGCTTCTTAAAGGAACGTTGTGTCCTTTGAATGACTAGATTGTACTCAAAAGATACATTTTCTTTACCTTGTGAGTATAAGCAACATTGCTGTCTAGTATTTATTAAACACGTAAAGACTATTG
This sequence comes from Neogale vison, assembly GCF_020171115.1. NCBI lineage: Eukaryota > Metazoa > Chordata > Mammalia > Carnivora > Mustelidae > Neogale > Neogale vison. Next base: position 32,042,341 of record NC_058102.1, on the reverse strand, counting down.
GATACCCATTTGTGCTATCCCATACAAGAATTAAACTGAAATGATTTGGGGGAGCCTAGAAAGATGGCCGAGTAAGAGGACCCTTAGTTCCTCTCTTCTCATAGGTACTAGATAACATTCACATTGGTTTAAATAACCCAGAAAACCACCTGAATATTGGTACAATAAATTCTACAACTAAAGGTGGAGAAGAGGCCACATTGAAAGGAGGGAGACACAGTGGGAAGTCGAACAGACCACCACTATCCATGGCGGGGAGAGAGCTATGGGCATGGAAAGGGAAGAGAAATAGACTGTCATGTTAAGAAGGCTGCACAAGCAAAATGAAGCTGCATAACATTTGCCTTTGAAAGCAAAGGGGGCCATGTTTCGTGAGTTACAAGGAGAGGGACTTAAAGCCTATAATTTTAGAAATCAGTGGACTCAGTTCTGACTGACTGAGGGCAATAAGAAGCTGAGCTCCTGACCTTGAAGAGACAGCGTGACAGAGAGCCCACAGAGTTACAGCATAGAAACAACAGTTTCAAAAATGTCTGGTATATACAGGAGAGAATAGTATACTCATTTCAGATTATATCCTGGAGGGGTCAAGATTGCTGAGGGACTTCTTTAGGAACAAAGGAGGTGAAGGCACCATCTCCTTCTCCATATCCCACCATAAACACACAACGACCTGTGGGAACCAGTGCAGCATCATCACTTACTGCTTAACTTGCTTACACGAAATCTTGCCTCACCATGCTTTGGCTGATGTTTCATGTTTACCTTAGTTTACCTTAGTCTTCCCAAGTCATGTTTATCTTAGTCTCAGCATGGCAGTTATCCACCACTAGAAGACTAACATAACACTTGCTGACTCTTGACCTGGGCATTTTTGGGGTCTTGGTCCCAGCTACAGTGACCGCAGTGGCTGCAGTGCTGGTGGCAGCAGTAGTGGTTGGCCCTTCAGAAGCCCAAGGCACACTTTGTTCAAATTGGGCACTCCACCTGCTTTGTGGATCTGCCCAGGCCAGTCCCTCCCAGATGCTAAGGCAGGACTAATTTCTTAGTAGGCCAACATGCACCTTGTGAAAACTGTATATCCCCACCCCAGCTGAGAAACAAAAACTTTGCACAATAGTCAAAGAGAGCCACTGCAGATGACTACATTGAAGGAAAAAGCATCCAGGACATAAGAGCAGGGAAAACGCAACACATGTAGGCAACACCAACTGATGCACCAGGTTCTACTGAACAGAGGACACCATTCTTCAGGACACTACAGGACCTCTTCTTCATATGGCCATTACTTCCAAGAGCAGGAGATGAAACTGACTTTCCTATTACATAGAAACAGCATTGGTGGTATACTGGTGAGCATAGCTGCCTTCCTATTACACAGAAACAAACAGATTTAGTCAAAATGAGGAAACAGAAAAATAGGTCACAAATGAAAGAACAGGACCAAACCACAGCAAGAGACAAGCAAAGCAAGTATAAGTAATATGCCTGCTAGAGAATTTAATGTAATGATCAAAAAGATACTCACTGGGGCGCCTGGGTGGCTCAGTGGATTAGGCCGCTGCCTTTGGCTCAGGTCATGATCTCAGTGTCCTGGGATCGAGCCCCGCATCAGGCCCTCTGCTCAGCAGGGAGCCTGCTTCCCCCTCTGTCTCTGCCTGCCTCTCTGCCTACTTGTGATCTCTCTCTCTGTCAAATAAAATAAATAAAATCTTAAAAAAAAAAAAAAAAAGATACTCACTGGACTTGAGAAGAGATTTGAGGACCTCAATGACACTCTTAACAAAGAGAGAAAAAAGAACCAATCAGAGATGAAGAACACAATAAATGAAACTGAAAATATACTGGATGGAATGAATAGCAGGGTAGAGGAAGCAGAGGAATGAACTAGTGAACTGGAAGACAGAGTAATGGAAAATAGTCAAGCTGAGTAGGTGAGTGAGAAAAAATATGCAAAAGGAGAATAGACTTAGGGAGCTGAGCAGCTCTATCAAGTGTAATAACACTAACATTACACAGATCCCAGAAGAAAAGAAGAAAGAGGAGGAGGAGGGGGCAGAAGAAAGTGGGGGGAGAAGGAGGAGGAAAAGAGAGAAAAGGGGGCAGAAAACTGTCTTGAAGAAATAATAGCTGAGGGGCGCCTGGGTGGCTCGGTGGGTTAAGCCTCTGCCTTCGGCACAGGTCATGATCTTAGGGTCCTGGGATCAAGCCCTGCATCGGGCTCTCTGCTCAGCAGGGGGCCTGCTTCTCCCCTTTCTCTCTGCCTGCCTCTCGGCCTACTTGTGATCTCTCTCTCTCCATCAAATAAATAAATAAAATCTTAAAAAAAAAAAAAAAGAAAGAAAAAAATAGCTGAAAACTTCACTAATCTGAGGAAGAAAACAGGTATCTAGACCCAGAAGGTACAGAGATTCCCCCAACAAAATCAACTTAAGGAGGTCCACTCCAAGATACACAGTAATTAAAATGACAAAAAGCATCAATAAAGAAAAAAAAATTAAAAGTAGCAAGAGAAAAGAAAAGTTATTTTTAAGGGAAATCCCATAAAGCTATCAGGAGGTTTTGCAGCAGAAACTCTGCAGCTCAGAAGAGAGTGGTATGATATATTCAAAGTGCTGAAAAGGAAAAAAAAAATGCAGTTAGGAATACTCTCTCCAGCAAAGCTATGATTTGGAATAGAAGGATAGATAGTTTCTCAGGCAAACAAAAACTAAAGGAGTTCACAAACACTAAACCAGCCCTACAAGAAATGTTAAAGGAGACTCTTTGAGTGGAAAGGAAAGATCATAGGGAAGAGTAAGAAAAGTAGAATACATAAAAGCAGTAAAAATAAGTGTGTCTGTAAAAGTCAGTCAAGGGATTCACAAAATAAGAGAATATAAAATATGAGGACGTAAAATATGACAACATATATCTAAAACATGGGGAGAAAAGAGTAAAGAATGGGTTCAACCTTAAGTGACCATCAACTTAATATAGACTGCTATATTCAGAAGATGTTATATACAAACCCAAAGGTAACTGCAACTCAAAAACCAATAATAAATATGCAAAGACTAAAAAGAAAGGGATTCAAATACATCATTAAAGAATGCCAGCAAACCACAAAAAAGAGCAAGAGAAGAGAGGGACAGAGAAAAATTACAAAAACAACCACAAAACAAATACCAAAATGTCAATAAATACATATTCACTAATAATGAATTTGAATGTTAATGGAATTAATGTTCCAATCAGAAGACACAGAGTGATGGAATGGATAAAACAAAACAAAACAAAACAAGACCCATCTATATGCTACCTACAAGAGGCTCATTTCAGACCCAAAGACACATGTAGATGGAGTGTGAGAGGAGGGAGAAATATTTATCATGAAAATGGATGTCAAAAGAAAGCTGGAGTAGCACTACTTATTTCAGACAAAATAGACTTTAAAACAAAGACTATAAAAGAGGCAAAGAAGGATACTAATAATAAAGGGTACAATCCAACAGAGGGATATAACAATTGCAAATATTTATGCACCTAACATAGGCGCACCCAAATACATAAAACAGTTAATAACTATCTTAAGGAAGTAATCAATAGTAATACATTAATAGTTGGGGACTTTAGCACTCCACTTACATGGATGGACAGATCATCCAAACAGAAAATCAACATGAAAAGAGTGGCTCTGAATGACACCCAGGAACAGATGGATTTAACAGACATAGTCAGAACATACTGTCTTAAAGCAGCAGAATACACATTCTTCTCAAGTGCATATGGAACATTCTCCAGGATAGACCACATATTAGGTCACAAAAGAAGTTTCAACAAACTCAAAAAGATCAAAGGTATACCAGGCATCATTTCTAACCACAAGAAAAAATCTGGAAAGAGAACAAATACATGGAGGTTGAATAACATGCTACTAAACAATGAATGCATCAAAAAATAAATTTAAGAAGAAATAAAAAATTACATGGAAACAAATGAAAATAAAAACACAACAGTCCATCTTTGGGATGCAACAAAAATGGTACTAAGCGGGAAGTTTAAAGCAATACAGGCCTATATCAAGCAAGAAAATTCTCAAATAAACATGCTAACCTTAAATATAAAGGAGTCAGAAAAAGAACAACAAATGAAACCCAAACCCAGCAAAAGTAAGGAAGTAATAAAGATTAAAGTAGAAATGAATGATACAGAAACTAAAAAAAAAAAAAAAAGATTAACGAATCCAGTAGCTGTTTCTTTGAAAAGATCAATAAAATTGATAAACCTCAGGAAGGGATGCTGTACTTTGTCAATGCTTTTTCAGCATCTATTGAGAGTATCATATGGTTCTTGTTCTTTCTTTTATTGATGTGTTGTATCACATTGATTGATTTGCGGATGTTGAACCAACCTTGCAGCCCTGGGATAAATCCCACTTGGTCGTGATGAATAATCCTTTTAATGTACTCTTCAAAGTGTAGGGATAGAGGGCACATACCTCAATATCATCAAAGCCATCTATGAAAACCCCACCGCAAATATCATTCTCAATGGAGAAAAACTGAAAGCTTTTCCACTAAGGTCAGGAACACGGCAGGGATGTCCATTATCACCACTGCTATTCAACATAGTACTAGAAGTCCTAGCCTCAGCAATCAGACAACAAAAGGAAATTAAAGGCATCCAAATCGGCAAAGAAGAAGTCAAATTATCACTCTTCGCAGATGATATGATACTCTATGTGGAAAACCCAAAAGACTCCACTCCAAAACTGCTGAACTTGTACAGGAATTCAGTAAAGTGTCAGGATATAAGATCAATGCACAGAAATCAGTTGCATTTCTCTACACCAACAATAAGACAGAAGAAAGAGAAATTAAGGAGTCAATCCCATTTACAATTGCACCCCAAACAATAAGATACCTAGGAATAAACCTAACCAAAGAGGCTAAGAATCTATACTCAGAAAACTATAAAGTACTCATGAAAGAAATTGAGGAAGACACCAAGAAATGGAAAAATGTTCCATGCTCCTGGATTGAAAGAATAAATATTGTGAAAATGTCTATGCTACCTAAAGCAATCTACACATTTAATGCAATTCCTATCAAAGTACCATCCATCTTTTTCAAAGAAATGGAACAAATAATTTTAAAATTTATATGGAACCAGAAAAGACCTCGAATAGCCAAAGGGATATTGAAAAACAAAGCCAAAGTTGGTGGCATCACAATTCCGGACTCCAAGCTCTATTACAAAGCTGTCATCATCAAGACAGCATGGTACTGGCACAAAAACAGACACATAGATCAATGGAACAAAATAGAGAGCCCAGAAATAGACCCTCAACTCTATGGTCAACTAATCTTTGACAAAGCAGGAAAGAATGTCCAATGGAAAAAAGACAGCCTCTTTAATAAATGGTGTTGGGAAAATTGGACAGCCACGTGCAGAAAAATGAAATTGGACCATTTCCTTACACCACACACAAAAATAAACTCAAAATGGATTAAGGACCTCAATGTGAGAAAGGAATCCATCAAAATCCTTGAGGAGAACACAGGCAGCAACCTCTTCGACCTCAGCCGCAGCAACATCTTCCTAGGAACATCACCAAAAGCAAGGGAAGCAAAGGCAAAAATGAACTGTTGGGATTTCATCAAGATCAAAAGCTTTTGCACAGCAAAGGAAACAGTTAACAAAATCAAAAGACAACTGACAGAATGGGAGAAGATATTTGCAAACAACATATCAGATAAAGGACTAGTGTCCAAAATCTATAAAGAACTTAACAAACTCAACACCCAAAGAACAAATAATCCAATCAAGAAATGGGCAGAGGACATGAACAGACGTTTCTGCAAAGAAGACATCCAGATGGCCAACAGACACATGAAAAAGTGCTCCATATCACTCGGCATCAGGGAAATACAAATCAAAACTACAATGAGATATCACCTCACACCAGTCAGAATGGCTAAAATCAACAAGTCAGGAAATGACAGATGCTGGCGAGGATGCGGAGAAAGGGGAACCCTCCTACACTGTTGGTGGGAATGCAAGCTGGTGCAACCACTCTGGAAAACAGCATGGAGGTTCCTCAAAATGTTGAAAATAGAACTGCCCTATGATCCAGCAATTGCACTACTGGGTATTTACCCTAAAGATACAAACGTAGTGATCCAAAGGGGCACGTGCACCCGAATGTTTATAGTAGCAATGTCCACAATAGCCAAACTATGGAAAGAACCTAGATGTCCATCAACAGATGAATGGATCAAGAAGATGTGGTATATATACACAATGGAATACTATGCAGCCATCAAAAGAAACGAAATCTTGCCATTTGCAACAACATGGATGGAACTAGAGCGTATCATGCTTAGCGAAATAAGTCAAGCGGAGAAAGAGAACTATCATATGATCTCCCTGATATGAGGAAGTAGTGATGCAACACGGGGGCTTAAGTGGGTAGGAGAAGAATCCATGAAACAAGATGGGATAGGGAGGGAGACAAACCATAAGTGACTCTTAATCTCACGAAACAAACTGTGGGTTGCTGGGGAGAGGGGGGTTGGGAGAAGGAGGGTAGGGTTATGGACATTGGAGAGGGTATGTGCTTTTGGGTAAATTGGAAGGGGTGGTGAACCATGAGAGACTATGGACTCTGAAAAACAATCTGAGGGGTTTGAAGTGGTGGAGGGGTGGGAGGTTGGGGTACCAGGTGGTGGGTATTATAGAGGGCACGGCTTGCATGGAGCACTGGGAGTGGTGAAAAAATAATGAATACTGTTTTTCTGAAAATAAACAAATTGGAAAAAAAAATTGATAAACCTCTAGCCAAAATAATAAACAAAAACAAATGCACAGAGAGAGGACTCAAATGAACAAAATCACAAATGAAAGAGGAAAAAATTATAGCAAACACTACAGACATACAAAACATTATAAGGGAATATTATGAAAAATTATATGCCAACAAACTGGACGACCCAGAAAAAAAGGATAAATTCCTAGAAATCTATAACATACCAAAATTGAAGCAGGAAGAAAAGAGAAACTTTGAATGGACTGATAATCAGTAATAAAAGTCAATCTGCTCAAAAAATCCTGAACAAAAGTCTAAGAGCAGACAGCTTCATAGGCAACTTCTAACAAATATTTAAAGAAGAGTTAATATCTGTTCTTCTCAAACTATTCGAAAAAATACAGGAGGAAAGAAAACTTCCAAATTCATTCTATGAGGCCAGGGTAACTCAGATACCAAAACCAGGTAAAGACAAAACTAAAAATAGAGAACTACAGGCTGGTATCTCTCACGAATACAGCAAAAATCCTCAACAAAATATTAGCACACTGAATCAAACGATACATTAAAAAAAATCATACATCATGATCAAACAGTTTTTATTCCTGATATGGAAATGTAGTTTAATATGTGTGAAAGTATTAGCATGATATGTCACATCAATAAGAGAAAGGATAAAAAACCATATGATCATCTCAATAGATGCAGAAAAACATCTGACAAAGTACAACATCCATTCACGATAAAAACCCTCAACAAAGTAGGTATAGAAGGAACATACCTCAACAGGAAGAGTCTTAAATAAAAAACCCACAGCCAATATCACAGTTAATGGTGAAAAACTTGGGGCTTTTCCCCAAAGGTAAGGAATAAGACAAGGATGTCCACTCTCACCACCTTTACTCAACATAGTACTGGAAGTCCTAGTCATGGCAATCAGACAACAACAACAACAACAAAAAACACATCCAAATTTTTAAGGAAGAAATAAAATTCTCACTATTTGCAAATGACATATTATATATAGGAAACCCTAAAGATTCCACTAAAAAAGTACTAGAACTGATAAACGAACTTGTTAAAAAAATATACAATCAATGCATAGAAATCTGTTTGCATTTCTATACACCAATACAGAAACAGCAGAAAGAGAAATTAAGAAAAAAATTCTATTTATAATTGCACCAAAAACAACAAAATATCAGAATAAACTTACCAAAGAGGTTAAAGACTTGTACTCTGAAAAATACAAAACACTGATGCAAGAAAATAAAGACGACACAAAGAATTGGAAAGATATTGCATGCTCATTGACTGGAAGAATAAATATTGTTAAATGTCTATACTGCCCAAGGCAATCCAGATTTAATGCAATCACTATCAAAAGAGCAACAGTATTTTTCACAGAACTAGAACAAACAAACCAAAAACTTAATGGAACCACAGAAGACCTCGAATAGCCAAAGCCATCTTGAAAAAGAACAAGAAAACTGGAGGTGCCACAATTCCAGACTTCAGGCTATATTACAAAGCCGTGGTAATCAAAACAGTACTGGCATAAAAACAGACACATATATCAACAGAAAAGAAGAGAAGGCCCGGAAATAAACCTACAATTATATGGTCAATTAATCTTTGAACAAAAGAAGCAAAAATATGCATTGGGTAAAAGAAGTCTCTTCAACAAATGTGGGAAAACTGGACAGCTCCATGCAAAAGAATGAAACTGAACACCTTTCTTATACCATACACAAAAATAAACTCAAAAAGGATTAAGGACCTAAATGTGAGTCCTGAGAAAAGATGTTCCACATCACTCATCACCAGGGAAATGCAAATCAGAACCAAAATGACATATCACCTCACACCTATCAGAATGGCTAAAACTCAAGAAACAAGTGTTAGTGAGGATGTAGAGAAAAAGGAACCCTTGTACACTGCTGATGGGAATGAAAACTGGTATAGCTACTGTGGAAAACAGGATGGAGGCTCTCCCAAAGATCAAAAATAGAACTACTCTATGATCCAGCAACTGCACTACTGGATATTTACCCAAAGAATATGAAACACTAATTTGAAGGGACATAAATGCACTTCTATGTTTACTGTAACATTTTTACCATGGTCAAACTATGGAAACAGTCCAGGTGTCCATCAATTAAATGAGCAGATAAAGACGTGGGGTACATACACACACACACACACACACACACACACACATATAGGATATTATTCAACCATAAACATAAAATCTTGTCATCTGAAACAACATGGAAGGATCTAGGGAATATAATGCTAAGCGAAATAAGCCAGTCAGTGAAAGATAGTTACCATATGATTTCATCCTATGTGGAATTTAAGAAAGCATACAAAGGGGAAAAAAATGAGAGAGAGAGAGAGACAAACCAAAAAACAGAGTCTTAACTATAGAGAACAAATAGATGGTTACTAGAGCAGGTGGGTGGAGTAGGGGTGAAGTAGGTGAAGGGGATTAAGAGTACACTTATTTTGGGGCACCTGGGTGGCTCAGTGGGTTAAAGCCTCTGCCTTCAGCTCAGGTCATGATCCCAGGGTCCTGGGATCGAGCCCCACATCGGGCTCTCTGCTCAGCGGCGAGCCTGCTTCCCCTTCTCTCTCTGACTGCCTCTCTGCCTACTTGTGAGTTCTCTCTCTGTCAAATAAATAAATAAAATCTTAAAAAAAAAAAAAAAGAGTACACTTATCTGGATGAGCCCTAAATAATACATGGAACTGTTGAATTACTATATTGTACACCTGAAATTAATTAATACTATAGGTTAACCACACTGAAATTAAAACTTTAAAAAAATAATACTAAATTGAGAAGATTAGGAGGCTAAAATATCTTTAATTGTTGTGTAAATGCTGATTTGCTCCTTGCCACACCGGGTGTATAACCAGTTTACACAGTACCCTGAATTGCAGGGAGTAGGCAGTGAGGGAGACAAATACAAAACCTTTTATATGTTCCCCAATCACAGACTTCAGTTATGCTATGCCAGTGTCATTGCTCTGCTCAAAACCCTGTAGTAGATTGAAGGCCCCATTCTCCTACAATGGCCTAAACTGATTACATCATTGCAAACCCGCCCCCTACTGTTTACCCTGGGTTCTTATCCGCTCTCTTCTGTCTTCTGACTTCCACGTTCTCTCCTAAAAATGATAGTCATGCTCCTTTCACAGGAGTTTGCACAGCTGTTCCCTCTTCTTGAAATGTTCTTCTTTAACTCCCAAAGCTTTATCTAAATCCTATCCTTACACTGAGGTCTACCCTGACTGCTTTATTTGAACATGAAACTGCTCTCCCTATCAAATACCTGATTTTCTTTACCTGTACCTAATGTGTTTGCCATAGCATGTTTTACTTTCTTTTTTTTCCCCAGAACTTCTTACTTTTTAACACAGAATACAATTTACTTATTTTTATATTTATGATTTATTGTGTGTCTTCTCCCGCTGCAATGTTATATCCATGACCACAGGGGCCTTTGTTATGTTCTGCGATCCATTAAAAACACCAGGAATGGTTTGGCATATAACGCATGTTCAATACATCTTTGTTGAATAAAAACATGAATAATTTGTCATATCCTTTAAGGCTGTGTTTGGCAGAAGCCTTAATTTCCAAGTCACTTTTAGGTAAAATAAAAGATTAGGACAATTCGATGCAGTTTAAAATTTCAATCTTATATTCTCCTTTATGTCCAACATTTACTATGCTTCAGCCTAAGGAACACTGAGGGAGGGCATGGTAATTATACTTTTCCATCCACTTGTGATGGCCCAGTTGTAGGTGTCAGCTTGTGAGGCTATAATCAGTAGTTATCCAAACACTAATGTAGGTTTTGCGGTGAAGGTATTTTGTACATAGTTTATAATCAGTTTATGTTAAGTAAGGAAAATCATCCTAGACCATCTGGATTGCCTGACTCAAATGACTGAATGGACCTTTAAGAAGTCTTAGGCTTCCCTTACGAAATTTCATTTGCGGATAGCAGCTTCAGCTTAAGAGTTTCAGTCTATCCCTCCTGATAGCTTGACCTCCAGATTTTAGAATTGCTTACCCAGACATCACAATCACATAAACCAATTCTTCACATGAAATCTCTTAATACCTATCTCTCTACTGGTTCTGTTTCTTTGATGTAACCATGACAGACCCACCTCCTCTATAGCAGACCCCCCTTAATTTAAATGTGTTGAGGCTAGTAAAGCAGAAATCAGGGAAAATGAAAGATATTTTCCCCTTATTTTTTAAACATTCTAGGTATTGTGGTTTTATCTTATTCATTCTGGTTATTGGTGCCTTTTATGTGGCAGAATGGGTAGTCAGCTGCTACATGGTACACACAAGTGGGCTTTTATGTGTTTGGCAAGTATCCCCTCTGCATATTCCCCAGGAAGAGAGCTCTCAGTTCATTTGACCTTCCTGGACCACTTTACCTACCCTCAAAAGAAATCTGCACATAGTCTCTTGATTCTGGATTTTTCAAACCTGGAAGGCTTCCCTCTTGATCAAGTCCTGCAAGATGTTTCAAGCCTTGGGGGTTTTGTGCCACCAGACTTGAGTTCATACATCCTGACCCATCACATGGTGGGAGGGCTTGCTGGTTTCCTACATCACCCTCTCCTCACCCTGTCACCTTTCTGCGGCTCTCTTTTCCTGCTGAACTACACACAGAGCACAGCCATATGATAACCTGAGCAAAGTTCCCAGGAATTTGTCCACTTTTTGTGCATCCAGAAGAAATAATCATCCCTAAGTGGGGGTATTTGAAGTATTAAAGATATGCTATATACATAAATCAATAGGATTTGTTGGAATTCAAAAATTCACCCATTAAAGACTTAATTTTTGATAATATATTATTTTCCTACAGTTGCCATAATGAATTCTCATAGATTGGATAGCTTAAAACAACAGAAACTTGTTCTCTCACAATCTTGAAGGCGAGGAGTCTGAAATCAAAGTGATAGCAGAGATTCTCAGGGAAAATCTGTCCCTTTCATCCTCCATCTTCTGGATATGTCCCAATATTCCTGGGATTTTGCTCCTTCACCTCTTCCTCTGTGTGTCTCTCTCAGAAGTATATTTGCTATGGGATATAGAGCTACCCAGATAAAACAAGATTATCTCCTCATCTCAAGATTCTCAATTTATTCACATCTACAAAGACCTTTTTCCAAATAAAGCAGTGCTCACAAATTCCAGATGTGGATAAATCTTTTGGGGGGTGACTATGTGGCCTACTACAGATGATTAGATATGGATCAAACTCTTTTCTTAATCCCAAATAATTTATTTATATGTAACATATGGGAAAATGTGGTCAGTGAAACTGCCTTTGAACTGGACTCTTAGCTTCCACCCATGGCCCTCTTATAATCTCTTGACAATACACAAGGGAACATGATTCTTTCACAACATAAGTGAAAACACATTGCTTCTTCCCATTTCTTGACTGGAATTTTTGTTTTTTGGGTGTTTTTAAGTTCTTTATAGATTTTGGATCCTAGCCCTTTATCTGATAAGACCTTTGCAAATATCTATAAACAGCCACTCTGAAAAACAGTATGGAGGTTCCTCAAAAAGGTAAATTTGAGCTACCCTATGGGCCAGCAATTGCACTACTAGGGATTTATCTAAAGGATACAAACATAGTGATTTAAAGGGGTACATGCAATCTAATGTTTATAGCAGCAATGTCCATAATTGCCAAACTATGGGAGGAGACCAGATGTCCATCAACAGATGAATGGATAAAGTGCCATATCTATATCTATATCTATATCTATATCTATATCTATATATATATCTATATCTATATTTATATCTATATAGCCATAGACAGACAGACAGACACACACACACACACACACACACACACACACACGGAATATTACTCAGCCATCAAAAAGAATGGAATCTTGCTATTTGCAAAGACATGGATGGAACTAGAGCGTATTATCCTAAGCAAAATAAGTCCATCAGAAAGACAAATACCTTATCATTTTACTCATAAACAATATTTAAGAAACAAAACAGATGAACATAAGAGAAGGGAAGGAAAATGAAATAAGATGAAAACAGAGAGGGAGGCAAACCATGAGAGACACTGAACTCTAGGAAACAAAGGGAGGGTTGCTGGAGGGGAGGAGGGTGGGGGGAAGGATAACTGGGTGATGGGGATTAAGGAGAGCACTTGATGTAATGAGCATTGGGTGTTATATGCAACTGATGAATCACTAAATTCTATCCCTGAAACTAATAATATAGTATATGTTAACCAAATTGAATTTAAATAAAGAATTTTTTATTTTTTATTTTTTTTTTAATTTTTCTCCAATTTATTTATTTTCAGAAAAACTGTATTCATTATTTTTTCACCACACCCAGTGTTCCATGCAAGCCGTGCCCTCTATAATACCCACCACCTGGTACCCCAACCTCCCACCCACCCCCGCCACTTCAAACCCCTCAGATTGTTTTTCAGACTCTGAATAAAGAATTTTTTAAAAAGGACCAATACATTGTTTCTTTACTCAAAACCCTTCTGTGATGCCCATTCTATTCTTCCCCCAGTCTCACATAGCATAAGAACCCAGGTATGGTTTGTGCCCAGTAGCCCCCATGAGACCTGCTGCTTCCCCCCACTTCACCTTTCCTGGCCTCATTTTGCAAGTCTCACCCTCATGCAATCTGCAGTAGTCACACCAGTTGTGCATTTGTTCACTGTTCTCTGAGCCTGTGAGGCAGGTTCCCACATTTATATTTGCTGTTCTTTCTGCCTAAAATGCTTTTCCCTAGAATGTTTATAAATCTTGTCTATTTCCTCCCTAAATCCTTGCCAAAGATCACCTTTTCAGTTGGGTGTATGATGGCTGCCAATTGCTCCTATCCACTTGCTTTGCATATTTTTCTCCAAGCTGTTCATTTTTTAAAAATATTTTATTTATTTATTTGAGAAAGAGAGTGAGAGAGAGAGAGAGAGAGGAATGAGACAGCACAAGCCAGGGCAGGGAGGAGGAGACACCCCCCGAACAGGGAGCCTGATGCAGGCCTTTATCCCAGGACCTCGGGATCATGATCTGAATGAAAGGCAGATACTTAACTGACTGAGCCACCCAAGCATCCCTATTCATCATCTTTTCCATATAGCATGCAGTTTGCTTATTACTTTTCTACAGTATATGCTTCATCTCACAAAGGGGAAGGTCCTGGAAGGTAGGGATTTTTGTTGTTTTTTTTTTCACTACTGCAAACATGGAGACAAAAAAAGTACCTGACACACATGAGGTTCTCAGTAAGAATTGGTTGAATGAATCCATAAAGAATTCATCTACATGTTATTCTTAATTTTATATAAATGTTAAAGAAAAGCATATAAACAGACATAACTATTCCCATGTAATATTCACTTTGATTACATTTAATATAAGCCAGTATTCTGATTAACATTAGAATATGATCCATAGTATTCTAATTATGGCAGTAAGAAAAATTTCTCTTGATAAAATGAAGTATGCAATATTTGGGAATGGAGAAAATTCAAGTGGAAGGTGTAAAAGGGGAATTAGAATTATGAAGATGATTTTGGTTTCATGCGTTGACTAAGTTATATAACCATCATTTTCCATATCTTCTAGATTCCTTAATTCTGAATCCGAGAAGGCCGATGCACTAGGCAAGAATGATAACCAGTGTATTCCATATTCTCTTCAGCACTATCCTGGAAAATCTTGTTCAAATTACATATGGGACAAAAGCTCTTGCTCTCATGGAAATGGGATCACTATAGATGCAATTTTTCATTCCTGGGATTGTGTTTAAATAATAGCACAGATATCTTTGCGATTTAAAAATTAATTCTTGCCACCAACATGTAAACAAATTAACTGGAACATTTACTTTTCTGTAGGCAAATAGTAATGACGTAAGAAATAGCTGTCTCTGCTCTCTGTAAGCTCCATATTAGTGTGATGTATCTCTGGTATCTGATTTACACAGGTGTTACTATGGGCAGTCAGGAAGGAGGCTGTAGGATGCCTGTCTCTGCAGTTTGGTTAAGAATGCCTCTGCACAGGGGCGCCTGGGTGGCTCAGTGGGTTGGGCCGCTGCCTTCGGCTCAGGTCATGATCTCAGGGTCCTCGGATCGAGTCCCGCATCGGGCTCTCTGCTCAGCAGGGGGCCTGCTTCCCTCTCTCTCTCTCTCTCTCTCTGCCTCTCTGCCTACTTGTGATCTCTCTCTGTCAAATAAATAAATAAAATCTTTAAAAAAAAAAATAATGCCTCTGCACAGCAAAGGAAACAGTCAACAAAACAAAGAGGCAACCCACAGAATGGGAGAAGATATTGCCAACAACACTGCAGACAAAGGGCTGATATCCAAGATCTATAAAGAACTCTTCAAATTCAACACTCAAAAACAGATAATCACATCAAAAAATGGGCAGAAGACATGAACAGACACTTCTCCAAAGAAGACATACAAATGGCTAACAGACACATGAAAAAATGTTCATCATCATTAGCCACCAGGGAAACTCAAATCAAAACCACATTGAGATACCACCTTACACCATTTAGAAAGGCCAAAATGAACAAGACAGGAAACAACAAGTGTTGAAGAGGATGTAGAGAAAGGGGAACCCTCTTACACTGTTGATGGGAATCTGGTATCTTTTTAAAAGATAAAAAAAAAAGAAAAAGAAACTAAATCATTTTCCCAAAGCAAATAAATTTAAGCAGTAAATAAATAAATAAATAAAATTCATCTAGTTAATTTCCCCATCCTTCTAAATTCAACTGCAAATAAATTCAACTTCAAAATTATCAATGTTTGTTATGGATACTATACTGTTTTAAAGTCTAAATCCTAATGTGGTTAAGGTAAAACTGTTATTACACCTGATGTTTCCTTCTTTTAAGGCAACATTAGAATAACCCTCTTCCTTTACCTATTAATGCTCTCTCAGGGTAATGCAAGTTATCTGATCAGTGTGTTTAAGATTATGATCAGTGTGCTATGTCTCAACCCTGCCTCTTCCTTCCTTTTGGAACGCAGTTAATCCACAAGAAATATATTCTCTTTTGCTCCTCCCTGCTACACATTTTATAGGAACAACAACCAGACTGTCCTGTCTCTCCTGATCTGATCATCCTGGGGCCTCCAAATGTGGAGCAAGGATTGGATGGAAGCTGGTGGCATGACTGGTGAAAGGATTTGCCCATGGCAGAACAAAGGAGACAGACATTTATTGAATACATGGTAAGGGAGTGGTGGGCAGGACAGCAAAGGAGAGACTGTTTGAGAGGAGGGAGTGGGTAAGGGCTGCTTTTATTATTTTATTACTTTATTATTTTATTTATTTATATTTTAGAGGGTTTTTTTTAGCTTTTCTTTTTTTTCCCTTTTTTAAGAGTTTAATTTAATTTTTTTTTGTTGTGTTCCAAAATTCACATTTATGCACCTCACCCAGGGCTCCATGCAATACGTGCCCTCCTTAATACCCACCAGCAGGCTCATGCAACCCCCTACACCCAACCCCTTCAAAAACCCTCAGTTTGTTTCTCAGAGTTCAGTCTCTCATGGTTTGTCTCCCCCTCCAATTTCCCCCAACTCCCTTCTCCTCTCCATCTCCCAATGCCCTCCATGTTATTCCTTATGCTCCACAAGTAAGTGAAACCATATGATAATTGACTCTCTCTGTGTGACTTATTTCACTCAGCATAATCTCTTCCAGTCCCATCCATGCTGTTACAAAAGTTGGGAATGTATTAGGGCTGTTTTTAAAGGGGGAAGGTAAGAAGGTATGGGGGTGTTGGGATTTTTCCTTTTTTGGTAACTGTGTCTGGTTGTAAGTAGCCATTGGCTAGTCTGGGCTTATGGATATTTGGAAGTCGTTTGCCTGATGAGCCACAAGACCACAGTGAAATTTGCTGTGTGTAAATCTGTATAAATCTGGCATTTAGTATTAGGAAACTCATTATTATCACATATCTATATTCCCCTGTATCAGCATCTTCAGTAAGAAAAAAAGATATCTGGGTGCCTGGGTGCTTCAGTCAGTTAAGTGTCTGCCTTCAGTTCAGGTCATGATCCCAGGGTCCTGGGATCAAATCCTGCATCAGGCTCCTGGCTCCAATGGGAGCCTGCTTCTCCCTCTGCCTCTGCCTCTCTCTCTGTGTCTCTCATGAACAAATAAACAAAATCTTAAAAAAAAGAAAAAAAAAAAAAGGTATCACCATCTGCCTGTCTGCTTTCACGTATTTTCTCAAGTAGTTCAGAACATGGGAGGGGAAAGTGAAAGTCATTGTTTTTTAGTCTCTCAAATTCTATTTACCAAGTTGTGGTTTTATTTTCTAATAGCTTAATTTATAAAACACTGGGACATCACATATAAACAACATAGCAATAATGTTTCCTTTTAATGCTTTTATTTATCTAACATTTAAAAAAATAATATTTAATTTATTTAATATTAATTTATTTAACATTTAATATTTAAATAAATACTGTGGGGTGGGTTTTTTTTTAAGATTTTATTTGTTTATTTGACAGATGGAGATCACAGAGAAGCACGCAGGGAGAGAGGAAGAAGCAGAGAGCCCAATGCGGGGCTCGATCCCAGGACCCTGGGATCATGACCTGAGCCGAAGGCAGAGGCTTTAACCCACTGAGCCACCCAGGCGCCCCAATACCATGGGTTTTAATGGCCAAAAAATTCTTTCTATAAAATATTTTATCATATTAATTTGTATACCTATTTAATTTATATATATTAAACATTGACTAGGGGATCCAGAAACTTCTGTTAAATTAATAATCCACCATAGATTTGAAATGGTTCAAAAATCTTTTACACTTATGAATAAATAAGTCACTCCATGCTCAAAATAAGCCCTGTTATTTGACTCTTCTTTCCACAGTTGCTGAGACTATTTTTCTACATTTTTTTAAAATAACCAACTCTAGGGCGCCTGGGTGGCTCAGTGGGTTAAG
Source organism: Neogale vison (assembly GCF_020171115.1). Classification (NCBI taxonomy): domain Eukaryota; kingdom Metazoa; phylum Chordata; class Mammalia; order Carnivora; family Mustelidae; genus Neogale; species Neogale vison. The sequence goes on along the minus strand of NC_058102.1, from coordinate 32,024,527 downwards.
CCGCTGCCTTCGGCTCAGGTCATGATCTCAGGGTCCTGGGATCGAGGCCCGCATCGGGCTCTCTGCTCAGCAGGGAGCCTGCTTCCTCCTCTCTCTCTGCCTGCCTCTCTGCCTGCTTGTGATCTCTCTCTGTCAAATAAATAAATAAAATCTTTAAAAAAAAAAAAAAAAAAACAACTCTAAAATTAGTACCTCTAACTTTTTCCAGAGAATGGAAATGAAGAAAGAGCACTTCAACTCCCCACTGTACAAGTCTCTCAATAAAATCCTTATTACGGTTTTCTAGAATTTTAATTCTACCACTTGTTATAACACCAAAAACTTGCTATGATTTTTTCTGACATATTCTTAAAGCCCCTCTTTCTTCCAAATACTACCTTAAACAAATTATAATAGTATCAGTCACAGTTTATTCAAATAAACAGAAAATTTTAACACACGTAATTGGAAATGTACACAAACCCTGCAAAGGCAGAGTGAGAAAAAGTAAGGAATTCTCTGCCAAAAACCCAGCCAACAGACAACGAAACAAACAAACTCAACCTGAAGCAACAAAACAAACACTTCCTAGTTGCTAACCAGGTAGCACCTAAAAATGTCAAGAATTTTCCAGGGGTAATTCTAAGAAGATGGTGGTAGTGGCTATGCAGGGTTTAACTATCTCCACCTCCCCAGGCAAGTCATAGTACAGCAGATATCTGACAGTGGGTAAGTGCCACGGTCCTGAGTAATGCCTAAATTTGCTAAAGGAGACAACCTACAAAATCTCAAAACCATAGATCCTCCATAAGAAAGACTCCTCACGAAAGGAAACAGAATCAAAATTGAGTAGAAAAGGGAAAATATAGATGAAGAAAATAGATAAAAGTAAGAGGCAACATTGGTATATTTCAGAAGGTAATTTGCCATATTTACAAAGACTATTTGAAAACAACAGAAAGGGGACTGGCTAAAGTTACAAAAAAATTATGGTGTAACATAACTCCTTCTAAAATTTAGTGACTATAATTAAACACTGAAAATAAACACAAGAAAACACTTCAGGCATAACCTAGACAAAGAAAAGAGAATATGGAGCAAAATGGCATTGCTACAGACAGTGACATCATACCAGGAGAACATAACCCCAGAATAATTAAAAGGAAAACTATAACTGATAGAAATTTTTTTTACCTAAAAAAAAAAAAAAACCTCTGGAAAAGAAAATAAAACAATCTTTTCAGCAATGAAGACTAAGTTAGAAGGAAGAAAGGGGCAAATAAAAACAATAATAAGGAAACTGGAGAGTAAAAATAAGACCTTACTTTCTTAAATCAAAAACAAGAAGAAGAGAAATATAAGAAGTATTTGGGAGAAAATAACAATGTTCAAATAAGCAAAGATTTATAATAGCAGTCCCTGAAGAAGGAAGTCAAATACAAGAACAAAACAAATGCTAAAAATTATTCAAGATATCTTCCTAAAATTAAAAAAATATATATATTAAATATATTTATATATTTATAAAAAATATATATTTTTATATATTAAAATAATGTTCAACATAACCAGGAATATCAACCTGGAATAATAAAAGACCAAATCATTTTATTCTTGTGAAGTCACTTGACTTTAACAACAAAAATTCCTTTGGCGATCTCGGGGGAAAAGGCAAGTGACTGATAAGGGAAAGAGTAGTTTATTATCAGATGTCATAAAAGCAATGCAATATGCCACAAAATAAATAGAGTAATATATTTAAGATACCCAAAGGGGGGAAATGTGAGTCAAAGACTTTTATATCCAGAAAAACTGACTTAACTGCAAACAGTACAGATGAATGTTTATCACCAAAAATTTATGGATTATTATTTCTATAGATTCTTTTCTAAAGAATCCACTACAGAACAAGCTACAGACAATCAACATGACTGGATAGATATTTATATAAAGGCTGGTAATGAGCACACAATATATAATTACTTATTGAACTAAGAACAGATGAAAACTAAACAGTCAACTATGGGTGGAGAATGTGGAGACAGTCTATGAAAAATTGTTAACTGCTTTCTCTGTGATGTGGGATAAAGTAAATGGATGATCATGAGATTTTCTAATTGTATCATCCCCTGCATACAAGTGAATGAGTATTCTCTGGATGCAACAAAAGAGACACCAACGTAATACAGAGAAGGTTGAGTGTAAACCCTGTAATCCTGAATTTAATTTGGTAGTATCATCAGTTTACTTGCATGGTTCTTTATTACCATAAATACATACACACACAGCCAAACTCTGTCCGTTTGGAAGGACTAGATGAAATTAGCAACCCAACAGCAAAAAGTAGCTGTAACACCCAGATTTTAAATACCACTCCACACCAAAAGAAATCAGTTCTTTAGGGAAATGTCTATTTCCAAGAATGAACAGTAAATGTATAGGATTATACTGTTGAAATATACTGTCATATACTTTGATAGCAAAGAAGGAATCAGAGATTGCTAGAGTCATGTCAAAAACACATTAGGGCTAACAGTTAAAGGCACCAAAGGGTCAAAGATGGAAAAATTTGGGCATTGGTATGAAAAAGTATTACGATGAATTGAAATTCATCAAAAACTTTCAAATTAATGTTTTATTTTGAAGAATAATAACATTCATTACATTACAATTGGAAAAAAAGAGAAAGAATTAAGTATGCATGTCCTACCTTTTCACTATGAACTATACCACTGGAAAATCAAATAACTGGTCTAAAGGAAGTACCATTTGATAAAAGCATTTCTAGTTGATAAATTTTTTAAATCACAGAAGTAGAATATCATCATTTCAAACCCCAATCAATTAATGGATCTAAGCATTGAACATCTACAGCTACAACTGTCACAAGAATACAGTTAAGCAGACAATGATGCCTCTTCATGAAATAACACACCATTACCTTTAGTCTTCTCAAAGGGATGGAACGTGAGAATGAATCCACCTGCCTTTCTACAGAAGAAACAATGGACAGAAGTATATCTTGAACTGCACAAGGAATATAGAATCAGCAACATTTAGATACAAGGGAAATTTACAGGTTAAATAGTTCAGGTTCTTTAGCATACATCTTGAACTGTAACATTATTATGAAATCAGCAACATAGAGATGATAGACCAACAAAGGAATAAAGGGCAAACCCATACACCAATACAATTACAAATTTACAAATAAAAGGGGCCTGGATAATTATAAAGTAATCAAAATGATTACTTTGTAAAGTGTCTATTGTAAAGTAATCAAAATGATTTCTTAGGGAACAGTAATATAGCCTTGGCAGTGTGTACCTCCAGAAACTAACATCATGCTTGATACAAGGTAAGACCTGAAAATGTGTTTTCTTTGTTTGTTTGTGGGAGTGTGTGTGTGTGTGTGTGTGTGTGTGTGTGTACTGTTTTATTACTGGTGATGTTTGGTGGCTGTTTTCTCCCAAATAAATGTTGCTCATACTGGCAAAAAATGCAGAGAAAAATATATATCTCATTTTAGTATGAAGAACCATTCACTATTACTAGATGTAGTAATAAATTTTTCCCCAGGGAATTCCCATATATATTAAGATGCTAAGGCACTGCAATCATGGAGAGAAACTGGATTCTTATTGGTTAAATGAAGACACAAAGCTATATACTACAGTGCAGTTGCAAAGCTGTGCCATGATAAGAAACATTACATAAAAAAAAATGTAGAGGTCCTGCTCTGAGTGAATTATCATTAGAAAAATCCCCAAAGACACTTTCCACGATGTTGCCCCATCCATTCTCTGAGTCTTTAGGAAAGGGAAAATGTATTGAGACTTTAGAAAATAGCTTATTTATTTCTTAGAAGATAGAAGACAGGTCATAGAAGAACTCTCAGTTTCACTGAAGTATCTGGTTCTCTTCAATCTACTTCCATCCTTTTCTGTTGAATAAATGACATTTCTGGGTACCTGGGTGGCTCGGTGGGTTAAGCCTCTACCTTCAGCTCAAGTCATGATCTCAGGGTCCTGGGATCGAGGCCCACATCAGGTTCTCTGCTCAGTGGGAGCCTGTTTCCCTCTCTCTCTCTCTCTCTTCATGCCTATCTGCATACTTGTGATTTCTCTCTCTGTGTCAAATAAATAAATAAAATCTTAAAAAAATAATAAAGTCTAAAAAAAAGTCTAAATAAAAAATAAAAAATAAATGACATTTCACAGAGATCTTAGAAATTCTTTTTTTTTTTTTTTTAAGATTTTATTTATTTATTTGACAGAGATCATAAGTAGGCAGAGAGGCAAGAAGAGAGAAAGAGGCGGGAAGCAGGCTCCCTGCTGAGCAGAAAGCCCAATGCTGAGATGCTGCTGGGCTTTATCCCAGGACCCTGAGGTCATCACCTGAGCCGAAGGCAGAGGCTTTAACCCACTGAGCCACCCAGGCACCCCAGATCTTAGAAATTCTTATAATGACTTTGGGATGTAGCTCTAGGACTCAACTCATTAAATAGTCCTGTCAATTTCCACTAAATAACTATCTCTAGTCTCTGTTCAACTATTTCTAGTCCCTGCAAAGTTTTAGAACAACCTTTCTTTTGGGGTGTTACAAGTGAAACATGCCTGCCTTCATCCACAGAGCCTCACAAACCAAGGATTTCCAATATTACATCAAACTCAGTGACTGTTTAAAAAACAAAAAAACAAACAAACAAATCTCAAGCTAATTTCCCTAATAGCAGACACTGGTCAACTTATCTACCATATATTGAAATTTCCTAAAAGTCACCATGTGAGCATGGATGCACATCGTAATGTTGGCCATAATGATATTAAGAAAAATATAATTAACATGTACCAAATATATAATTTTACTTTAATATATAAAATTTCTTTTATAAATTTATTTCTAAACTATCAAATATTAATATTTCTGAGTTATATATAAACCCCCAAAAAAGTGTTTCAGGTTTTTGACAGTCTGGTAAAGTTTAAGGACCTACCATAAATCAGAATAATTTAAATGCATTAAATAAAATATACAACATTATTAAAAATAGTTATATTGAAATGCTCTTTAAAATAGCTTAAGTGTGGGGCACCTGGGTGGCTCAGTGGGTTAAAGCCTCTGCCTTCGGCTCAGGTCATGATCCCAGGGTCCTGGGATCAAGCCCGGCACCAAGCTCTCTGCTCAGTGGGAACCTGCTTCCCTTCCTCTCTTTCTGCCTGCCTCTTTGCCTAACTGTGATCTCTGCCTGTCAAATAAATGAATAAAATATTTTAAAAAAACAATAAAAAATAAAATAAAATCGCTTAAGTGTAATATAGTAAAATAATGTATGCATTTTATGATTAATGTATTAAATATTTCTATCTTGTGGTGGGTCTTACAACTGCCATAATTTTAAAGAAGCAATGTTTCAAGATTGTGTGCAACAACTGCAATGAGGTATCAAACTATTTGAGTAATACTGCAAATACTACTATGGGGTTTTGTCAAAATTCCTGATTGGAGAAAGGCTCAATTTTAATTTGAGAATAGTGAAAATAAAGATGTAATTTTTTTGCATCCAGTTAGTAGATCACCTAAATTCTATCCATGGATTCTGGGGATATACAGCACTCAGATTAAAAACCTACAAATTAAACCAGTTACTGAGGCCTCCATATCTTTAAGATAGGGATTGCTTTAAATAGATTCTTAATTGGTTTATTTATCATATTGTAATATTTATAATATTTAGTATGAGTAACATTAAAAGTATATTTAAATATTTCAGGTAAGATCAATTGCTTAAATAGCAAATGCAATTAAGAATATTAATAATTAACATGTATGTACTACGATCTTATTATTTCTTCTACATATAACAAGAAAAGCATTACTTTTATGGTATGATTCCAACATTCACAGCAAAGAAAAAGAAACTTAACTGCATTTGCATTATATTTAAAGACTTAAAAAAGCAATTTTTAAAAAGTTCAATTACTTTTCTAATCTCTCTCTTGTTTGAACATAATTTCTCTCTAAAAATTTAGGTTTAAATACGTGTGTGTGTGTGTGTGTGTGTGTGTGTGTGTATTATTTATTTTTTATTTAATTTTTATTTATTTTTCCCCTCAAAGCTGAAATTAGCCCTCAGGCCTAACAAGTCATGAAGGATCACAGAACCTTCTACAATCATATTACTAATCAATTTTAAATCCTTTGTTCTATCACCTCCACCAACAGCCTAAAAAGGGCAGAATCTGATCTTTAAGGACAACTAAAGGACAGAGGATAAAGCTGGAAATAGTTTTGTGATATTTTCTCTAACACTGCATTACTTATTACTTTGAGGGTTTCTGTAGTAAAACTGAAAACATATTAAATTATCTATGGATCTCTTGGTATCAGAAAACATAAAATCCTATGATGGATCTTTGAAGTACTAACCTAATGACCTCAAGCAAGTTACTTAGGTTTCTTGGAATGTAATCTTTTCCACTGCAACATCGCAATAAAAATCACCTTACAATTGTATTGTGAGGATCAACATCACTGATAACTTCCTACACTGAAAACTACTGTATTAGCCTTGGTTATTTTTGTTATTATTAACTATGGTAATTACTTTATTCAACAAGTATGTATTGAGTGCTCTGTGTGGCAAGCACATGTTTAGATTCTGAATATACAACAGTGAACAAGGTATCTCAAAGAGTTTTCACTATGTTGAGGGTTGTAAGAAAGAGTTGATATTACCTGGATTAGGTGACTGTTAGGTATATCCATATTGCCATGAACAGACAAATGACAGTATGGCAGAGGAGAAAGAATATACATTTTTAAATAACACCTGCTAAGCTTATATTCATAAGAAAATAACTTTTTAATTTGACTCTAAAAGCTTACTGCAAATTTGATACATATAAGAGGAATATCAGGACAATATATTTAATGCAATTTAAGAACTTTTCTTGGAAAGTGATAAAGTGATACTGCCAGACTCTCTGTTGTTAAGTGATTTTAGACAGTTATGAAATATTAAGAGTAAGAAAATAGCATAATGAACTATTATATAACATAAGCAATGAATGTATGGAAGTATGAGATAAAGAGAAGAAAGTCTAAATGCCTATGCAATTCGAGAATGCAAAAAGTAAATGTTGATTTTATTAAAGACTATGAAAAACACACTAAATTATAAAAAATAATATTACAAAAATCTAAATTCCCAAGACCCAGAATTAATTATGGTTGTATTTTACTATATTTTTAAAGAATATTTATATTTCATTTGGACCTCAGGTAAGATTCATGACACATTATCTCCATTATTCTGTGCAAAAACCTCTCTTATTACACTTCATTTTACCATTCCTACCTCCATTTCCATAAAAATGTTCCTGACAGCCATCAATAAAATGGGTAATTAATTGTATAAGTATGCCAGAAATATGTATTTGATATATATTTTGCTATAAGTACAGTTTCTTACTTTTAACACAAAGGTCTATTCTAAGAACTATCCTCTTTACAGACATTTTTGCAAAGAAGCCATCAGATGGCCAACAGACACAGGAAAAAGTGCTCCACATCACTTCACATCAGGGAAATACAAATCAAAACCACAATGAGATATCACCTGACACCAGTCAGAATGGCTAAAATTAACAAGTCAGGAAACTACAGATGCTGGCGAGGATGCGGAGAAAGGGGAAAACCCCTACACTGTTGGTGGGAATGTAAGTTTGTGCAGCCACTCTGGAAACCAGCATGGAGGTTCCTCAAAAAGTTGAAAAGAGGGTCGCCTGTGTGGCTCAGTGGGTTAAAGCCTCTGCCTTTGGCTCAGGTCACGATCCCAGGGTCCTGGGATCAAGCCCGGCACCAAGCTCTCTGCTCAGTGGGAGCCTGCTTCCCTTCCTCTCTTTCTGCCTGCCTCTTTGCCTAATTGTGATCTCTGTCAAATAAATAAATAAAATCCTAAAAAAAAAAAAAAAAGTTGAAAATAGACCTACTCTATGACCCAGCAATCACACTATTGGGTATTTATCCTAAAGATACAAATGTATTGATCCATAGGGGCACATGTGCCTGAATGTTTATAGCAGCAATGTCCACAATAGCTGAACATGGAAAGAACCTAGATGTCCATCAACAGATGAATGGATAAAGATGATGTGGTGTGTATATATATACAATGGAATACTATGCAGCCATCAAAAGAAATGAAATCTTGCCATTTGCAACGACGTGGATGGAACTAGAGGGTATCATGCTGAGCAAAATAAGTCAATCAGAGAAAGAAAATTATCATATGATCTCCCTGATATGAGGAATTTGAGAGGCAAAGTGGGGGTTTGGGGGGATAGGGAAGGAAAAAATGAAACAAGATGGGATAGGGAGGGAGACCAACCATAAGAGACTCTTAATCTCACAAAAAAAACCTGAGGGTTGCCAGGGCGAGGGGGCGGATGGGAGAGGGTGGTTGGGTTATGGACATTGGGGAGGATATGTGCTATGTAAGTGCTGTAAGTGTGTAAGCCTGGAGATTCCCAGACCTGTACCCCTGGGGCAAATAATACATTATATGTTAATTTAAAAAAAAAAGAACTATCCTCTTTGCAGTTTAAAAAGCTAAATCATTAATTCTTCAAATAATGCAATCAAACTTATGTATACCCCACAATTTGCTCATTGTATTAGACTGTTCTGCAACAATGCTGTAGAATAAATAGTTCTGAATTCTCACTAGTTTAAAACACATTTACTTTCTGCCCATTCATATGCAAGGCATTGATGTCTCTGTTGAACTCAATCAAAGTCAATGGTACAGGGAAGTATACTTTGCCCTCAGGAAAGCCATGCTGAGGTTTAATTTTCTCATTTAGTCCATTAATACAGTGCACTACATTGGTAATTTCTTATTTTGAGCACTCTTATATTATCTCTAGGATAAAATCAACTGCTCGTGAAATACCTGTGTGTATTTGTGTGTGTGTCTGAATACATAGTTAGTTCGATTACCAATTTGCTCACTGGCAATTAGCCAGCAATTTTTTGTATTATAACTGCATTATAATATTAATTTCCTGCCTGCTTTGGTATCAGTAATATTACACATTCATAAAAAGTGTTTTTTAGCTCTCTCCCTCTCTCTCTCTCATAATCTTTTTTTTGGGAGAAATAGAAGGATGTAAGATAGATATGTAGATAAAACCTTATGTGAATAATATCTAGATGGGACAAGTATTAAAGTTATTATTAATATTTTAATTTAAATCTCAGGTTTGGTTTATTTGAATATTCTTCTAATTATTTCTTCAGTTTTGACTATATATTTCTAGAATTCATCTATTTCATTGAAATTTTCAAATATACTGCCTTATAAGTTTGGAAAATCTATTTTAGTATATAGTTGGTTCTCATTTTTATTCTGTATTTTACTCTTCTGTAGGTATAACATACACAATGAACTGAACACATAAAGTATATAGTTAATTTCTATGTTGATGTAATATATCATGTTTCTAATAAAAACATCTTCTCTATTGATGCCTCTTTTCTAATTCCCGATTGAGAGATTCTCTGTTGTAATGTTTTTACAACTTTGAGTTGTGAGTCAGTAGTAGGTTCTAAAATTAATTTAGTTGTTCATTATCATTATTTAAAAGGTAGAAGAAAGTAAAATAATGAATATAAGAATATAACACATACTTAAGTGTAAGTTGTGTATCATGAAGCACATATCAATTTAACATTTACATGTACATGTTACTGGATCCCCACGTAAAATGGAATGCTTACGGTGGGCTGTACACTTAAGAAAATGAAAAACAGCACTCTAGAATATATTTCTCTAAGTAGAGTTCCTGTATTCTCAAGATGGAGGCTTTACTCTTCAGCTCTTCTTTCTCTTAACAGGTGTCTCAAAACACATTTAGCTACATTTCCACAGGTAGCTGAAGTTTCTGTCAGGATCTGCTTTTCTTTCCTTCTGCTCTGTTCAGAGTATAGCTCTTCAGGGTCCAAAGAACAAAATATGGGTCTGGATTTTGTCCTGATAGCCCAATAAATTGCTAAATGAGCAGCTCAGTTTCTCATCCTTTTGGCTGATTTATGTGAAGTCAACAAATGCTTTCACAGAAGAAATACATGAATGAACACTGTGGATTTCTGTCTTCTTCGTCCAGTAATTCTTTAATACTGGTAATTTTCTCATGCCTGCAAGGAGGTTTTACACTCAGTGTTTTTTTAACATTTTTTCAGTTGAAGTCATTGATAAGGTGGTTCTGAATTATGTGACATTACTAGAAATGTCCATTAAATTTCTTAACAACAATATTTAATTCAAATTAAGAAAGTATAAAGATACGTCTATCTTCCTCAGTTAAGTAAGGAAAATAGTATATTTTCACTTCTCTTCAACCTCTCTCATTTCAGAACTTACTTGCTATTATTTATTACTCTACTTCTACCTTTTTTCAAATATACATATGCAAAGTGTAAGACATGTTTTTCTCATTATTCTGTTTCTGGGACTATTATTTTTTACTATATTTTTGACTCATTGACTCACTGCTCATCATCTGCCAATATTTTGGTTCACTGTTGCTTTATTAATGCAGCTTCTTTTCTCTGGATTAATACCGAGGATATAGAATATCCTTTTGTAATCCTCCAGGGAAAATTCTACAGAAAACATTTAAGTCTCTATATGCCTGAAAATACATTTATTTTCCTCTTATTTTTAAATGTTAGCTTGGCTAATTTGGAAACCTAGGTTGTTATTTTCCTGTTGCACTGTGTTTTCTGGCATCTTTTCTTATGTGCTTAGTATCCTGCCTATCTGATGGCTAATTCTTTAAAATTTGTTTATTTTTTTATGTATTATGTTTCAGGAATTATTATTGCTGAACAATATTTGAAGTTCTACAGTTCTGATGAACTATAGAACCCAATTTTTTAATGAATGAATTTAAAATTATCTAACTCATCACTCATCTGGACTACTATGAGAGATTTTACCTTTTTTTAAACAGTATTATCAAGGTATAATTCACATACCACAGAATTTATTCATTTAAAATGATATTTAGTATATTCTTAAATTTATGCAATCATCATCACAACCTAATTCTAGCACATTTTCATCAATCCTCAAAAGAATTTCTATATCCATAAAGGTACTCTCCCTATCTCCATCCAAATCTCCCATTCCAAGGCAAGCACTAATTTAATTGTGGTCTCTAAAAACAACCTAATATGGGCATTTCATATCAATGGAATCATACAACATGTGAACACTTGTGACTGGCTTCTTTCAGCTACTACTTTCAAAGTCTAATGTTATACTTTGTAATCATAACACTTTTTTTTTTTGCTTAATAATATTTCATCATATAGCATATTCATTTTATGTACTCATTAGTATTCATTAGTATTTGGATAGTTTCACTTTTTTGTTTTCTTTTATTTATTTATTTTTAATTTGTATTCTTTTTTTTTTTTTTTTTTGAAGATTTTATTTATTTGCCTGAGAGAGAGAGAGCATAAGCAGGGGAGCGGCAAGCAGAGGGAGGGGATTGCGAGAAGCAGGCTTCCTATTGAGCAAGGGGCCCAATGTGGGACTCCATCCCAGGACCCCAGGATCAAGACCTGAGCCAAAGGCAAATGCTCAATCAACTGAGCCAACCAGGCACCCCAGTTTTCACTTTTTGTATATTACAAGTAAAATGTTATAAAGTTATAAATTTTGTATCTAAGTATTAGTGTAGAATTATGTTTTTATGTGTTGAATCAGACTGTAATATTTTCCAAAGTGGCTACTATATTTTACATTCCCACCAGGAAAGTATGAGAATTCCATATTCTCCACATACTTGCCAACATTTGCTATCATCTGTCTTTTTCATTATAATGATCAAGGTGGACATGAAAAAGTATTGTGGTTTTGATTTATATTCCCTAAATAACTAATAGTCAGTATCCTTTATGTGTTTATTACTCATTTGTATAAATTCACTGGAGAAATGTCTGTCCAATACTTCACCTATTTTTTTTTTTTTTTTACAGTTGGGTTGTCTTGTTCATATTGAGTTGTAAGAATTTTTATATATTCTGTATATAAACTCCTTATCAGAAATATGTCTTAATCTTAATCCAGGCTTCTGTAACAAATTATTATAGACTGAGTGGCTTACACAACAAAAGTTCATTTCTCAAAGTTCCAGAGGCTGGGTAGTCCAAGATCCAGGTGTTGGCAGATCTGGTTTATGTGAGGACTATTTTCTGGTTTACAGATGGCTATCTTTTCCTTGTCTCCTCACATGGTTAAGAACAGAAAGGAAGTAAGCTCTTTTGTGTCTCTACTTATAAAGACACTACTCCCATTCATGATGGTTCCATCCTCAGGATTTAATTACCTTCCAAAGGTCCTACCTCTTATTACTGTTCACATTAGATGTTTGGATTTCAACATATGATCCGGGGGTATGAGGAGGCACATTCAGTCCATAGCATAAAATTTGAAATTATTTTCTCCAGTTATGTGGGATGCCTTTTCACTTTCTTGGTGGTGTCCTCTGAAACACAAGATTTTAATTTTTGTGCTATCTCATTTGTTTTTTCTTTAGTTGCTTTGCTTTTAGTGTCATATGTAAGAATTCTTTGCCTAAGTAAAGGTCTTGAAGATTTACTCCTATGTTTTCTTTGAGAGTGTTACAGTTTTACCTCTTACATTCAGGTCCTTGATCCATTTTGAGTTAATTTTTCTTAATGAATTGAAAAAAGTTCACTTTCATCCTGTTATATGTGGAAATCCACGTGAACATCACTATTTGTTAAAAAAGAGTATGTTTTCCCCATCTGATTGCCTTGGCACTTCTGTCAAATATCAGTTAACCATAGATGTATGTTATTTTAATTATTTTTAAAAGATTTTATTTATTTATTTATTTACTTGACAGAGAGAGACACAGCGAGAAAGGGAACACAAACAGGGGGAGTGGGAAAGGGAGAGCAGACTTCTCATGGAGCAGGGAGCCTGATGCAGGGCTCGATCCCAGGACCCTGGGATCATAACCTGAGCCAAAGGCAGACATGTAATGTGACTGACTCACCTGGGTGCCCCAGTGTATGTTATTTTTAGATTCTTAATTCTATTGTATTGATTTATATGTCTATTATAATGCTAGTATCACACTGTCTTTCTTTAACTGATATATTTTTTAAAGATTTTAGTTATTTATTTGACAGAGAGAGAGAGAGCAAGCACAAGCAGGAAAAGTAGTGGAGGGAGAGGGAGTGGCAGAGAAGGGAGCCTGAAGCAGGACTTCATCCCAGAACCCTGGGACCTGAGCCAAAGGCAGAGGCTTAACTGACTGAGCCACCCAGATGCCCCCTTTAGCTGATGTTTCTGTGTTTATCTTACATCATTCAATCTTACAAAGCTTTCTTATTTATTTTTCAATTTTTCTTTCTTAATTTCCCTGGCTTGGATTTCCAAGGTAACATTGAATGGAAGTGGTGAAAGCAAATATGTTTTTCTTGTTCCTGATGTTGGGGAGACATTTTTGAGTCTTTCAGCATTAAGTATGTTAGCTGTAGGATTTTTGTTGGGTTGAGGAAATTCCTTTTATTCCTAAACTATTGGGTTATTTCCAGCGTTACTATGAGTGGTAAATTTTGTACCAAGTTTCTGTGTCTATTGAGATGACTAGTTCTTTTCAACTTTTATTCTAGTAAAATGGTATGTCACTTAAATTGACTTTGAGATATTAAACTAACTTTGAATTCCTGAGATAAATGCCATTGATCATGGTGTGTATTCCTTGATATAGGTTGCAAGATTGCTTGCTACTATTTTACAGAGAGTTTTGCATCTACATTCAAATGTCTTTGGTTTTAGTTTCAGTGTAATATTGACACTGCTTCTGAAAATGTTTCTTCTCTTTTTGGAAGAGTTTGTGAAGGACTGGAATCCATTAATTTTCAAACATTTGGTAAAATTCATCGGTGAAGGCATCTGGGAATGTACTTTTCTTTGTGGGAAGCTTCAACATGAATGAAAGCTCTTTGCTTTTTAAAGGTTTGTTCAGATTTTCTTGTATTTTTTAGCATCAGAAATTTGTGTCTGTCAGAATTAGACCATCTCATGTAAGTTATTTAATTTTGGCACAATACTCCCTTGTTTTCTTTTGATTTCTGTAAGGATGGTAGAGAGATGCCTTCCTTCATTCCTGATTTTAGTAGTATGAGTCTTTTCTCTTTTTTTCTTGGTTAGTCCAGCAAAAGTTGTCTGTTTTTTTGTTTGTTCGTTTCTGCTTGCTTTGAGTTTAGCTTGCTCTATTATTTCCAACTTCTTAAGGTGGAAGATTAGGTTAATTATTTGAAATTATTCCTTTTTAAAATATAGGCATTTCAAATATAATTTTTCTTCTAAACACAGGTTTAGCTGCTTCCCATATGCTTTGGCATAATGTGTTTTCACTTTCATTCATCTCAATGTATTTTCTAATTTTCATCATGATATCTTCTTTTACTCATGGGATAGTATTGTTTAATCTTCATATTTCTGAATTTCATAAATTTTCTATTGATTTATAATTTCATTTCACTGAGATCAGAGAAAATATTTTCCATATATATTTTTTAAATTATCAAGAATTTTATCATGCCAAATCCTATGGCTTATTTAGGAGAATGTTCCATGTTCACCTGGAGAGAATATATGTTCTACCTGTTGTAGCATGCAGTGTTCTTTAGATGTTTGTTAGATCTACTAGATTCATAGTGTTTTTCACATCTAATTTTTCTTGTTAAACTTCTGTCTAGTTATTATACCCACTACAGAAAGTGAAATCTATACCTACTACTTTTTATTTCCCTTAAACTTCCCTTAAACTTCTCCTTTAAGTTTTGTAAAAAAATTAAATTATATTGGCTATTTTAGGTCCTTTGCTTCTCCATGTAAGCTTTACAGTCAGTTTATTAATATCCACAAAATAGCCTGCTAGGAATTTGACTGAGACTGTACTGAATCTACAGATCAAATTACGAAGGACTGACATATTAATAATATTGAGTCCTCCTATCTATAAAAAAGAAATAGCTCTCCATATTTTGTTGTTCTTCGATTCATTTAGCAGAGTTCTGTGATTTTCCTAATTTTGTTAGGTTTATACCTAAGTAGTTCATTTGGGGTGGTACTAATGTAAATAGCATTGTGTTTTTAATTTCAAATCTCACTTGGTCACTGGTGGTACATAGAAAAAAATTACTTTTATTTATCAATCTTATATCCTATATGATGTTACATCATTTATTAGCTCCAGGAATTCTGTTGTTGTGATTTCAGATTTTCTACAAAGACCATCATGTCATCAATGAACAAAGACAGTTTTATGTCTTCCTTCCCAATCTGTATTCTTTTTATTTGCTTTTCTTGTCTTCCTGTATTGTAAATCCTCCAGTAGGATGTTGAAAAAGAATGGTGAAAGGGGACATCCTTGCCTCATACTGATCTTAGAGGGAACGTTTCATGTTTCTTATCATTAAGTATGATGTTAGCTGTAGGACTTTTGTACATAGACTTTTTTTTTTTTTTAAGATTTTATTTATTTATTTTTTGTGTGAGAGAGAGAGAGAGAGAGATAGAGCACAAGCAGGCAAAATGGCAGGCAGAGGCAGAGGGAGAAGCAGGTTTCCTGTGGAGACCTGATGAGAAACTCGATCTCAGGACCCTGAGATCATGACCCAAGCCGAAGGCAGATGCCCAACTGCTTGAGCCACCCAGGTATCCCTGTACATAGTCCTTATCAAGTTGAAGAAGTTTTTTTTTTTTTTTTTTAAGATTTTATTTATTTATTTGACAGACAGAGATCACAAGTAGGCAGAGAAGCAGGCAGAGAGAGAGAAGAGGAAGCAGGTTCCCTGCTGAGCAGAGACCCCCCCCCCACGATGTGGGACTCGATCCCAGGACCCTGGGATCATGACCTTAGCTGAAGGCAGAGGCTTTAACCCACTGAGCCACGCAGGCACTGAAGAAGTTTTGTTAAGGGCATCTGGGTAGCTGAGTCAGTGAAGTGTCTACCTTTGGCTTGGGACATGATACCAGGGTCCTGGGACTGACAACTGCATCTGCTCCCTGCTCAGTGGAGAATCTGATGTTCTCCTGCCCCTCTCCTCTACTTATGCTCTTCCTCTCAAATAAATAAAATCTCTTAAAAAGTTCTGTATTCCTAGTTTATTGAGACTTTCTATCATGAATGGTTATTAGAGATTTTCCAATTTTTTTTCTACATATACTGATAGAATCATGTGATTTTTCTTTTTTAGCCTATTGATGTGATAGAGAATATTAATTGATTTCATATGTGGAACTGACATTGTATATCTTGTCCCTCTTCCTCTGTTGCACTCTCCCTCTCTGTCAAATAAAAAAATAAAATCTTTTTTAAAAAAAAATTAAAAAATAAATTTTTTATCTTTAAAACTTTTTTATCTTTAAAAATCTAAAAATTTTTTATCTCTAAAACTCATCAGTATTGACTGTGGATATGTGCTTTAACAAACTGCTCTAACACATGAGGTATTTGTTATTATTCTTTTTACAGGAAGACAATTCATAAAATTAGTCCCATTACAGGTAGGGAGCAACCATTCATATAGCTCTTATTAAATACCACTTGGACAAAGGATAATATAGTAAGTTATACTGGGTATACTGAAATTCTGTATTTGAATTGACTTACCATTAAGTTTCCAGCCTAACAGCCTATAGTCATCTGCTTTTTCCCTAAAGGCATGCATTAGATGTCAGCAGATAGAAACAAGATGTGCTCTTTTTATACTGACATTCTAAGATCTCAAGAAGTCTTGACAGAATTAATTTGGCCAAGTTTCAAGAAACTGCTGTCTACTTAATTTGTAAAATCTAATACTTATAAAAAACTGACCGAGTTTTACTTGATAATAGAAACGTATGTGCATATTGTGATCAAAATATATCTTATCCGTCCAATAAGAATTTGGTCCAGCGTTTCTCAGATATCAAGGAAAAATCTGCTTTGAAAAGATAAAACTATACACAAAGTTGTTCACTGCCTGGACTTGGGCAAGTTATTTAACTTCTCTGGACCCAGGTATCACTATATTTTCATTTTAGTGAGGGAATAAGAGTGAATATCAATGCTTTCAAAAAAAGTAATGCAAGAGAGAGATTCTGTAAATTTTAAGTCAACAGTACAAAATCTAAGCTTATTAGGTGGTGATTTTCAAGGGACTATAATTGTTGACCTCATTTAGCTAAGGCTTCTAAAGTGCAGTCAAAAGATCTTATTTCATATTTGTCACAGGGACTAAAATTTACATAAACAAACAGAATGTTCACAGTTCTGTTCCTTTTTTTATTTTCTTGTTGGTTCATAGGGCCTTTCAAGACAGAGACAATGGAAGCAAAACAATTGTATCTGTCACATAGAATCAATGAGGCAGAAGTTAGGCTTAAAATAGGATCAGGCTGGCAGTCCCTGATGCATCTTCTTCCAACTTCCACTAATAAACACATAAAAGGCAGAAAATTTCGAAAATTCCCAATGCAGAAAACTATGACTGACAGTCAGCCAATTGCCAGACGTGGGAGAGATTTCCTCTAGGTAAAAGCCTAAGAGAACGGCACTGAAATATAACAGATAGCCTTCCTGTGCTAGGCTACACTTGTCTGATTTCCTGAAAGTTAGGTAAGGGGAGATTAATTTTCTTCTCCACCGTCTGTCACTCTCATTAAAAACAAAACAAACCAACAACCTAAAAACCAAGATCTGCAGGATGTTGGGAAGCTATCTCTTTTGTTATGAGTACTCTATTTTTTAGATATCTGAAAGGTTAATCCTCAATTCCTTTCTCAGTGCAACCCTTTCTGCATCCAAAGGAACAGGACAACTCCCAGAAAGCCTGGTAGAGCCAGAGCACCAGCGATGAAAGGTAAACCATTTCAATCTGGGAGAAAAACTCCTACCAGTTCCTCTAAAAATTATCAAGGAAACCTGATACCCCAGCAGGATTATCTGAAAGAACCCTAGAAATACAGATTTTTCTCCATTTGCAAACATTCTGATTTCAGTCCAACTGAAGAGGTACCTAAAGACCTATATGCTACCTTATTTTCCAAGTGATTAAAAGAACAGCCCTGTGTGGGAATCGATGATTTAGGGCTCATGACTGATGTGTCCAGCATAGTACTCCTTGGTTATTATGGGCTCTGAAATCACAATATCACTTTCTATGTTTCGTCTATTATAAATCAGTTCTTTCCTGATAATGGAAATTAGAGCCAGTGAAGCAATTCTCCTAAATGCTTTGTTCACCTCATCATTGAAATATTCAGCAGGGCAAATAGGAATTTTTTAAAAAGATTTATTTATTTATTTGTCAGAGAGACAGAGAGGGAGCACAAGCAGTGGGGAGCAGCAGGCAGTGGGAGAGGGAGAAGCAGACTCCCCACTGAGCAGGGAGCCTGATATGGGGCTCTATCCTAGGACCCTAAGATCATGACCTGAGCTGAAGGCAGATGCTCAACCAAATGAGCCACCCAGGCACCCTCAAATAGGAAATTTCTAAGCAAGATGGTATTTCTCATTTTTTTGGATAGTTGAAAGTTCACTGCCACGCCATTATTTAATATCTTAACTTTGTGATAGCTCTTTTTGTGGTTTCATTCACATCTTCTATTTAATTTTACCCCAACTTCCACCTTCAATTTTTTTTTGTTTTTTGCTTTTTTTATAAATTAGGATACTCAGCTAACATGCATTGCTACCTCCCTTTATTCTATTAAAATTATTTTTAAAACTAAGACAGGTCTTCCAATTGTATATTCCAATTATGTGTCACACTTCAGCAAATATCAGTGACACACAGGATATTTTCTTTACATTCCTGTGATAAAATTTCCTGTTGACTTTATTATTTATACTCTCCATTTGATTAGACACATCTGTGGCTTTTCCAAGATCCTTTTGATATGTTTGCCTTGAGAGGAGAATTTCAAAGATGGGTATTCCTTTGAATAAGAACAGAAGTGGGTGAATTCTGGAATTTAATATTTATTTAACAAAAAAAGTAATGGTAATGATTACAAGTCAGCCTGTCATAAGAAGACTGTGCTTTTGCTTTTATCAACAGAAATGATCTTTCCTATAAAATCAAATTAACCTTGTGATAGAATTTTAAGTGGTTTGATTTTTTATATTATATCAAACTTCATTCTACCATTGCAGAAATGTGAAGAAATTGATATAATAATAATGGACTTACCAGGCACAATTTAATTAATAAATTAATTTTCACTAACATCAGGAAGCTACTGTCATGGTCCCAGAGAGGCCAAATAGTGTGGCTGAATGCCACTCAGTAATATGCTGATTGTAAGATGTAAGGATTTCAAAATCTAAAATGAATGGTCTATTACACTTCTAAATTTAATATTTTATTAATTACTAAGTATTGTATTTTATAAAATCAAGAACAATTTTTAACACATGTCAGGACTTAGCTTTTTATAGTGAAGTAATTTCACAACTGTTACATTTATTTTCAATTCAGGCAAAATGTTTGAAAGAAATATTACTGAATTGAAATTCTTCCTGGTTACATACTGAGTCTGGTTCCAAAGAAATGCAATTGATTAATTTTAATAAGCACACAAATACTTGGACATTTATATGACATTTTTCCTTTTGAAGTACTCACTTAAAGAGGCTACTTATTTATTCTAACAGAAATATTATTACTCAAAATATTTAGGTAACTTCTCCTTGGGAATTGCTATCTGTGCCTATAGCACATGTACTTAAATATCCATAATGGTAAAAAATATCTGTCCCTTGAGAGCTGATTTAATTTTGAAAACATCTCAGAATCATCTGGAGGCAAGCATTAGGAATAAATTTGATGATCAGGACAAACATTAGAGTCTGGGTCAGGAATAAATCTAAAGTAATGAAAACTAATTTGGTTGCACAGCTTAAAACCTCTTTCTGTGGCAATTCCCCCTCCAAAAAAAATTACAAAATAACTTTGGAAAAGGCAGCAGTATTTAGTACTTACACAGATTTGTAAAGATAAACCCTCACTGGATATAGAAGTTTGAGTATAATATTTAAAATCAATGTTATTACTATGGAGTAATTCATCTCTTCAGATGTAATGCCTGGCATGCAGCAAAGAAAAAATGTTAATAGAATTAATGAAAGGATACATGCATTAATCAAAGAATATTGTAGGAAAATAATTTAAAAAAACACACAGTGCTTTTAAAGGTAGTTCCTAAATAATCCAAATAATCCTATATTTCATTTATACAACTAATATGTATAGTATCTATACTTATATTTTTACTTCAATTCATACAACTTATAATTATATTTTGATGGTGCACATATTTTTTTCTACTTACAACAGAATGTTGACTAAGTAAATAGACAGACCAAGATGGCAAAGCAGCAAGATCCCCAGTGCACCTCCTCTCAGACACACTAAAACTACAGCTATTCATAGAACTCTAAGAACAGCCTGAAGACTAGCAGAACAGCTCTCCTACGACTAAAGATATGATGAAAAAGCCACACTGAGATGGGTAAGAGAAACCAAGACACACTCTGGCCAGGAACCACAACCCCGGTGTGGGGCAAGCCATATGTGGGAGGAATAACACAATTGTTGAGGTGCTTCCAGAGGAGTGAGGGGTTCAAGCCCCTCATCAAGCACCCCAGAGCTGGGAAACCTACACTGGAAAGATGAGCCCTTGTAATGCCTGGCTTTTTATTTATTTATTTATTTTTTGACAGACAGAGATCACAAGTAGGCAGAGAGGCAGGCAGAGAGAGGGGGAAGCAGGCTCCCTGCTGAGCAGAGAGCCCGATGTGGGGCTCCACCCCAGGACCCTGAGATCATGACCTGAGCCGAAGGCAGAGGCCTTAACCTACTGAGCCACCCAGGCGCCCCAATGCCTGGCTTTTTGAAACTAGAGATGCTTAACTCTGGGAGAGCTGGAGGACTTCTAGGAAACCAAGACCCTGCTTCTAAAGAACCCACTCTCTCATAGAACCAGCAGAGAGGTGGCAGTTTGTAAAGCGCCTGGGTCATATATAAAGGAGATTTATTGACTAAGTTTAGGGTGTGTGCTGGTGGGGAAGGGATCTGTAGGCACTTTCTTGAGAGATCAAAAGAAGCGCTCTTCTACTAGCTGACTGGAGGTTATCATTTCTAACACTCTCCATCTACCTCTGCTAGCACTGTTTCTTGGCCACAGATGGGCAAAAACGTAAAGAGGATCATTAGGTACAGAATTCCGGTTATAAAATAAGTCAAGTCACAAGTAGGTAAAGTACAACATAGAGAATATAGTCAGTAATACTGTAATAATATCGTGACAGATGGTAACCAGACTTATTGTGGTGATCATTTTTGAAATGCATGTAAATGTCAAATCACTGTACTGTTCAGTTGAAACTAATATAATATTGTCATATTATACTAATATACATTATTATACTAATATCATATTGTCATATTGATATATGGCATATTGAATATATGTCAACCATATTTCAATAAAAAATATAAAAAATAAATAGAAGTACAGAGGTAGTGTAACTGTTTTTATATGTCATTTGACTATCTCTTCTTTTATAGCATATATTGCTGCCTTTATTAGAGTCTCTAGCTACATAAGGAAAATAATTTTAAAGTTATTTAACCACAGCTTTGCTATTTAAATATTTTCAAAAATTCATGGCCTCCACCTACCTGTGCAATTTAACTCTCTCATTCTAAGGCAGGAGCATTTTGAACCGCTCGCCTGTCTTCTGAATGTGAGTTTCCCTCTTCACGTTGCAACTCCTACTTCTCTTTCAGGTCTTAAAGCTAACAACACTTCCTCTGTGAAATTATAACAAAATCACTCAAATAGATTTGGTATTCCCTCTCTAAAACTACACAACTCATGTGCATACTTCCCTTATCACCTTTGTTACTATTGTTTACAGGTGTGTCTGCTCTCCACTCTTGGGTTCTTTCAAACTAAGTCCTTCATTTTCCCTGCACCTCAACTATTAACATAGTGTATACCACATAGTATGTGTTCCGTAAATATCTGTAGAGTAAGTAAAATAAAACAGATTTCTCCAAGGACTCTCATTAATCGTCTCGAACCTGAAATACTCACAAGCCTTTCATTTTGTCCTTCCACTTGGCGTCATTACTTTCTGAAGAAGATAGATCAAATAATCCACCTACAGTGAAATCCTTCTAAACAGACATACATTTTGGAATGTAATTTGTCTTGATATTATTGTCGCAAACACAATTCTTAAAATAATTCACAGTTCTTAAAGTACATATTACCAAGCAACTGGTTTCTTAATGAGGACACTTTCATTATTCACTGATTCATTCAACAAATATTGACTGAAAACATAAATATACAGAAATTCATTTAGCCTCTAAAAAGAGATTTTTTTAATCTCTTGTATCGAAAGGTAATTTGTCTGTTTTACATTCTATTATACTCTAAATTTAAACACATAAATGGAAAAAGTAAATCTGTAATCCTGTTTAATTCCAGAGACTTACCTCAGAGCAATTTGAGCAGTTGGATAAAAATAATCTTCCTGAATTTTCGCTGTATAAAAACGATTTTTTTCCCATATGATCCCTAGGTAAGTGTTCTTTTTACTTTCCATGTTTATGGTATTTTGTTTGTTTTTCAAGAATGTAAGGCTGCATTAGTTCTGCCATATTGGATCAGGTCTCTTCAGTTTCTAACTGATGGTTTTGATTGAGAGAACTTTCTGTCCATCATTTGCTACTGTGGAGAGCAATATTTTCAAAATCATTTATTTCAAAAATGTCCCCTTTTTGGACCTACATCACATGCCCAAAATTTTTGAAGGACTAACACACACTTTCCTTCCATATTAACTAATTGACATAATACATACCTTTAAGACACTAAATACGTTATCACTGAAATTCATAAAAGATACTTAAAAGAAACGGTTTTCACTTGAAAAACTGTTTTAAGGAGAAATTTTCTCTGAACAGTCATGTGTAATGATTAATTTTTTCCATATTTGAATTCCATACAAATACCTAGGAAACCGAATTATCTGAAAATAAATATGAACGTCACACTTTAAAATAGCTCAGTCTTCATGTATTCAGAATAATCATCCCAGAAAAAGGAAGACCAAAAGAAAAAAGAAAGAAAGAAAGATAAATAAAGCCAAATCTGGCACACAGGAGAAGAAAAAGGAAAGAAGAGATAATGGTATAGTAGTAAAGCAGAAAGGATAAACACAAAGATCCAGGATGTGGGGAAGAGTAGCAAGCAGCTGATACTCCCATCAAATGGAAATAATTCATTTATAAATTCAATCGCTAATTTAACAATTGTTTATTGACCATAGCTGTGTGTCAGACACTATGCAAGGAACCTGATATTCCTCAATGCACAAAAAAGCCTCTGCCCTCATGGAGTTTATATCTTAGCTAATGGAGACAAACAATAAACATTAAACGTAGTAAGTGAGTTAAAGAGCATGATAGGGGAGAATTGTGGAAAGGTCCAGGTAGTAAGGATGGGATAGAGCGGTAAATAATGCGGGTCCTTGTAGACGATTATAGGGACTTTGGCTTTAACTAGCATGAAGGGCCACTGCAGGGTTTTGAGCAGAGGAGGAACATGAGGAAAGACTGGTTATCAGGGCATGAAGGGGTAAGTGGGGGTAAAGCCAGTGGAGACCCGCTGGGAAACTAACTGCAGTCATCCCAATGAGAAATAATGGGGGTTCATACCAGGGCAGAAGTGGAGTGGAGGTGTTGAAAAGTGGTCAGATTCTGGATATATGACTAATGCCTTCTTAATATAAGTGACCTACTCCTGAAAGTCAGACTTTCTACTCAAATTGTTCTTTCTCATTAATTTAAATGATTAAAACCTAATGTATTACCAAAACACAGTAACTAAAATATAATTTTAAAAAAAAACTATATAAAGTAATTATTATGTCAGGGTGCAGATTGTTCTGTAATTACCAAATAATACAGATGTTGACAAAAATGTGTTTTGTCAGTAATTTCACTGGTTAGCACTAGAAAAACCTGAGGGGTCATTTCTTTCATTGAAACTCTTTTTTAAATGTCTCCACATGATTCTGACATCATATAAATTGGATTTGGAATGTATTCAAGATTTTCCTCACACATCATTTTGCTAAAGTGCTAATTAAAAATGTTCTGTTAAAATATTTGTTAATGTATTTTATTAAAGTGTTAAACATTTAAAAATGTTTAAGATTTTATTGAACTGGGTTTTCGGGATAAGGATATAATTTTTTCCTATGTAAAAATCATCTGAAAAATTTGGGCCTCTCTTGAGAGATACATGCATTCCCTAAAGTTTGACTTAAAAATCAAAAGGTGCTTGTTTTGCTGGAAATGTTGAGACATTCTGTAGGCTATTCCTTCATTTTGAAGACTTAGGAAACACAATTTCCTTATGGGCTGTGGATAAGTGTGTGAGAGAAAGCCAAGAGTTAGGGATGACTCTAAGATATTTGACTTAAGTTCACAAGAATGATAGAATTGCTATCATGTGGCCTGGTGAAAGCTTTGAGATGAAGCAGATTTAGGGAAAGCATGCTGAGGGTACACATCAAGATTTTCACCTGGAATACACTTAGTTAGAAATATCTACTAATATCTAATATAATAGAGATGTAAGTACATAGACATTCTAGTCTAAAAGAGAGAAAAAAGACTGGGGCTAGAGATACACATTTGAAAGTCTACTGAATAGATGACATTTCAGGTTTTTAAAGATAAGAGTGCCAAAAGAATGAAAGAAGAGAGAAAACAACACAGTAACATTAAGACGCCTGGAGAAGAGGAAGAACCATCAAAGACGGTAGGCAGAATAACATCTCCCCCCAAAATATCTGCATCCTAACCCCAAGAATCTATAAATATAACATTAAGAAGAATCAAGGTTGTTTGCAAACATCTTCTCCCATTCCATAGGCTGCCTTTTAGTTTTGACAATTGTTTCCTTCATAGTGCAGCTTTTTATCTTGATGAAGTTCTAATAGTTCATTTTTGCTTTTGTTTCCCTTGCCTGTGATGATGTGTCTACTAAGAAGTTGCTATGGTCAACAGGATCAAAGAGGTTGCTGTCTATGTTGTCGTCTAGAATTTTAATGGTTTCCTGTCTCAAATTTATGTCTTTCATCCATTTTAAATGTATTTTTGTGTATGGTCTAAGGAAGTGATCTGGTTTCGTTCTTTTGTATGTTGCTGTCTGGTTTTCCCAACACCATTTGTTGAAGAGATCTTCTTTTTTCCATTGGACATTCTTTCCTGCTTTGTCGAAGACTAGTTGACCATAGAGTTGTGGGTCCATTTCTGAGTTTTCCATTCTGTTCCATTGATCTATGTGTCTGTTTTTGTCCCAGTACCATACTGTCTTGACAATTACAGCTTTGTAATAATAGCTTGAAGTCCAGAATTGTGATGCTTTGTTTTTCTTTCTCAAGATTGCTTTGACTATTTGGTATCTTTTGTGTTTTCACACACATTTTAGGATTGTTTGTTATAGCTTTGTGAAAAATGCTGGTGGTATTTTGACAGAGATTGCATTAAATGTGTAGAGTGTTTTGAGTAGTATAGACATTTCAACAATATTTTTTATTCTAATCCAAGAGCATGGAATGTTTTTTTCATTTCTTTGTGTCACTTTCAATTCTTTTGTAAGTGTTCTATAGCTTTCAGAGTACAGATCTTTTACGTCTTTGGTTAGGTTTATTCCTAGGTGTCTTACTGTTTTTGGTGTAATTGTAAATGGGATCCATTCCTTGATTTCTTTTTCTGCTTCTTCAGTATTGGTGTATAGAAATGCAACAGATTTCTATACATTGATTTTATATCCAGTGATTGGACTTTGTTGTATTCCTTTATCCGTTCTAGCAATTTTTGGTGGAGTGTTTTGGGTTTTCCACGTAGAGTATCAGGTCATCTGCTAATAGTGAAATTTTGACTTCTTCCTTGACAATTTGGATGCATTTTATTTCTTTTTGTTGTCTGATTGCCAAGGCTAGGACTTCTAGTACTATATTAAATACAACTGGTGAGAGCAAACATCCCTGTTTTGTTCCTACCATAGAGGAAAAGCTCTCAGGTTTTTCCCATTAAGGAAAATATTAGTTGTGGATCTTTGTAAATGGCCTTTAGAATGTTGAGGTATGTTCCATTTATCCCTACTTTGTTGAGGGTTTTTATCAAGAATGGATGTTGTATTTTGTCAAATGCTTTTTCTGCATCTGTTGCCAGGTTCTTATCCTTTCTTATATGGTTCTTATCCTTTCTCTTATTAAATTCATTGATTTGTGAATATGGACCGACCCCTGCAGCCCAGGAATAAATCCCACTTGATCATGGTGAATAATTCTTTTAATGTACTGTTGGATTCAATTTGCTAGTATCTTTTTATTTTTTGCAACCATGTTCATCAGGGATATTGGCTGTAATTCTCCTTTATAGTGGGGTTTTTGTCTGGTTTTGGAATCAAAGTAATGCTGCCCTTGTAGAATGGAAATCTTCCTTCCATTTCTATTTTTTAAAAACACTTTCTGAAGAATAGGTATTAACTTCTTTAAATGTCTGGTAGAATTCCCCCAGGAAGGCATCCGACCCTGTGCTTTTGTTCTTTGGGAGATTATTGATTACTGATTCACTTTCTTTGCTGGTTAAAGGTCTGTTCAAATGAAATCTTGGCATTTGCAACAACATGGATGGAACTAAAGTATATTATACTAAGTGAAATAAGTCAGAGAAGACAAATATGATATAATTTCACTCACAGGTGGACAGATGAACACAGGGGAGGGAAAAGAAAAATGAGAGAGGGAAGCAAATCTCTCTTAACTACAGAGAACAAACTGAAGATTGATGCAGTGGGAGTGGGAAGGGGAGGGGCTAAATGGGTGATGGATATTAAGGAGGGCATTCGTTGTGGTGAGCACTTAGTGTTATATGTAAGTGATGAATCATTAAATTCTACTCCTGTGGGGCGCCTAGGTGGGTCAGTGGGTTAAAGCCTCTGCCTTCAGCTCAGGACATGATCCTAGGGTCCTGGGATCTAGCCTGCATTGGCTCTCTGCTCGGCAGGGAGCCTGCTTCCCTTCCTCTCTCTCTCTCTGCCTGCCTCTCTGCCTACTTGTGATCTCTGTCTGCCAAATAAATAAATGAAATCTTTAAAAAAATAAAAATAAAAAATAAATTCTACTCCTGAAGCCATTATGACACTCTATGTTAACTAACTAAAATTATTAAATAAAATTTTGGAAAAAACTAAGAAGAAATTAAGCTTGCTAAACAGCTGACCCTAAAACCAGGGAATTATAATGGTTTAGCTGAGGAATTCCTAAAAGTGGAAGTGAGGGCAGAAAAAGAGTCCATGTCAAAGTAATACAATGTGGGAAAGATCTGAGCAACTGTTGTGGACTGAAGACGGAAGAGGGACCTAAGCCAAGGAACACAGGCTGGCTCTAAAAATGTGATATTAACAGTACTTATTTCTATTTTTTATGTTTTTCAACTTGATATGCACTTTGGATTCACATCAGAAATTTTTGAAACATTTCATGCTGTCAGTTCCCTCACCCCGTCCAGAAATTCTTATTTTCCTTATTTAATAAGAATGTCATTAAGCACCTAGGGTTGTGCATCTAAGGTTGACATCTCTGCCCTGAATCGTTATCACAAGAATTATCTGAGTGAGCTAGTCCATTTAAAGCAGTTAGTACACACTTGCCAAGTGCTCAGTAAATACTGATCTGTTTTAATGATCACCATTTTATAGCTGAAATATTAAGCTTAATGAGATGGAGAAACTTGTCTAAGATTATAGCTGATAAGTAGTAACATCAGGTCTCACTACAAACATGGGTTCATTGTAGTAGCTGAATCTGACTACAATAGCAAAAGAAAGGCAACAAGTGAAAAACCTTATTTCACATAAATGTTTTTATCAATAGTAGTCTATCTTAGGGTTAACCAGTTGAAGTGTTATTCTGTACTGATTTTATTCCAACACATTTTTTGTTTCCTTATTTTATTTTTAATGTTTCAGGATTAATGTGTTAAAATAAATGGAAGACGGTTGCTCTACAGTCCATCTTATCCTAGCTCCCTGAAAGTTTTGTATCATCAGAAATTACATTTAAAAATAACTTAGTTTCTATCGAAAGAAAATTATGCTAGAAATGAAACCACTCAAATACCAACACTGCCATTTACTGTGTGGCTCACCTATGACCTTAATAATGAACATAAATAGCTAAGATTTATTGAGTTCTTTAATCTTTTCAAAAGTCCCACGAGTTAGATAATTTATCACTCTCTTTTTTTCAGATAAGAACCTTTCTGAATAAGCTGCCTTATCTGTAAAATAAAGAGAATAACATAATACCACAGAAAAATTACAAACAGAAAGATAACGTGAGTTTTCTAATGAGACCTACCAAAAACAACAGAGTCTAGATTTGGGAAGGAACAAAAGTTGCAAGGAAGATATTTAAAATGATACTGCTACTGATGAAGCAGGAAAGCTCACTTAATCTTAGTGTCTTAGTGTCTGGAAGAAAAAAAAAATAAAAGAACAACTGTCAATAAAAAGAAATATTTTCTTTTCTTTTTTTATAAAGTTAGGGTTTTTTTTTTAAGATTTTATTTATTTATTTATTTATTTATCTATTTGACAGAAATCACAAGCAGGCAGAGAGGCAGGCAGAGACAGAGAGAGGAGGAAGCAGGCTCCCTGCTGAACAGAGAGCCCGATGGGGGGCTCAATCCTAGGACCCTGGGATCATGACCTGAGCCAAAGGCAGAGGCTTTAATCCACTGAGCCAACCAGGCGCCCCATAAAAGGAAATATTTTCTAAGAAACAAGTTTATTTTGCCACTAGACTCTACTCATTGTTTTGAGTCTAAACATTCAGAGGGGGTTTGTGCTTAAAATGGAGAGCAACCTAAGGGAGCATCTACTAGGAGGTATGGCCAATGGTTTCCAAGAAGGCAGAAACTAGGGGCACAGGAGTCTGAGCTAAGGGAAAGGGGTGAAGTGAGGCATCAATACAGGAAAGGAAAGACTGCAGTTGACTCAAATAGGAGCATAAAGGGAAATTACTGGTCACCCACAAAAAGTAAGCACTACTTTTTCTCTCTCAAAAGATAGGTCCAGCATAGGTTGGGAGAGTATTGAAATATCACACTGAACTCCTAGAAGATTTGCAAATGTGCAGCCAAAATATAGAAGCAAGTGCCTCCCAAGCACTGACATGTAAGCAAAGTAAAGGGCAGTGATATCAGCTGACATGAAATTATGGATTGTTCCATTATTCTTACTACTTGATAAGTGTTATCATTTGATAAGTGAAAAGTCTCAAAAGAGTACTTGTATTTTATTTCAAACAAGAAATGCTAAAAACAGGAATATGCCACCTAACATTATGTCATGAACTTATTACACATGAAATCCTCACATAAAATAGTGCTGAGATGAGTGTTAAGTAGTATCTGTATTAAAGAGTTTTTGTTAGGATTAGAGATATTGCAGACAAAGGATCTAACAGTTCACTACATGTTTATAGCACCTAATAGATAGAGTTATTAATATTACTAAAGCAAAAATATCATTTCAAGTACAACAGAATTTGTAATTGTAAAAGTTTGCCTTGCAACTATAATAAAATATAAAAGTCTAGTTCCTTGGTAAAAAAAATAAATAAGCACTAAACAACAAACATTTCTCTCTCAGAAAGAATCATATCTAGAAATAAACTGAACAAGAAATTCTATGCCAAATTATTAAGGGAGTACCTGTCCATGTGGTAGGCATCTCCAACCTGCTATGCACACTTTTAATGGGTTTTCCAATCAATCTAGTTCAGTTTCTTATTGCCTTTTCCTTGAAGGTCTTGCCTATAAATACTGACCGGATGCAAATCTGTTTGGGCTCCTTCAGAGTAAATCTAGTATTCAAAGTATCAAAATCTTTACCTGTTATAAATTCACCCTCATTTGCCAGTGAAAAACTATTGAAATAAATTCTCTTGCATGTATGTGAACATTCCTTCAAAATTTGTATAAAAGCACCTGACAATTTAAAAATTTTCATGTGTCTACCTTAGACACCAAATTCAAGTGTCTTTGCAGTTCACATGTAAACTGTGAATAAAGATTCATTCTCTACACATTTACAAAACCGTATCACCTCTTCGCCTCTCTTACATGCACAGTGTTTTCAATCACAGCAGTAATTGTGATTGCTCATGCAAAATTTGCACCTGTAACCATTTACAAAAATCATACATTGGTATGCACTAAAAAATCAGAATATTCATGAGTTGCATGTGATCGTTGTTTGAAACTAATGCAAATGGAAGGGCTGTAGAAAAAGCCCATTTTTTTGCATGTAGTATTCTGTCAAAGAAACACACAATTTGGCCTTTCCTTATCCATTGTAGATACCATTTTCAGGATGTGATGTTTTTGTCAAGGATAAGATGAGAAAATAAAAGCTATGCCTAACCAAGTCTACATTCACACTGTCTTCTCTCATTAGTATTCTGAAGGGGTTTTTTTCTGCTTGAAAAATTGCTGTCACTTTTCACATTTTAACACCCAGCCATCAACTTTTTCATAAATGCAATCACACCAGGAACTTCTTCATCTGCATGTGTCAAAAGGAAAATGTAAAAGATGTATATTTCATGACATAATAACATTCTACAGATTTCATAATGGAATTCTGCTACCTTTGGAGATATCCAATAGGTGGTTGTTCATATGTGCAAGTTTGCAGTTTTGTGTCCTAGTTTTTGGCTTTGTTTTTTTTTAATTCTTGGTCAAGTTATCTCTTTTTCTATGATGTCTATCTATCCAGAAGCTACCCTTAGAAGATATCTCTATTCCTTTACTTGTGCTATCAAAGTACATTTGGTCAGAACTTTAATTTCTTGGGTTGAATATTAGCAGATAAAAGTGAGATCAACATGGTTTAAAGTATAACCATGCTAAACACAAAGGGACTAGGTAGACCTGATAATAAACCAGCTGCCCTTTCTCTGAGCCAAGACAGGTTTACTGAGTGTTGAAATTTTGCAAGCCAAGATCCCAGCCCAAGCCTTTAAACATAGGAAATGGTTTTATTAGTTTCTTATTGCTAATGTAGTGAATTACCACAAAAATCATGTCTTAAAACAACATCAACTGATTCTCTTGCTGTTCTAGAGGTGTGAACTCTGAAATTAGTTTCACTGGGCTAAACCGAAGGGTATACCAGGAACCTTCCTTCTGGAGGCTCTGAGAGGAGAATCCTTTTTATGGCTTTCTCTGATTTCTAGAACTACGTGCCTTATTTCACAGGCTCATGGTACCTTCCTCCATCTTCATAGTAACAAATCTCTGTTTCCATTGTCATATAGTCTTTAGTCATAGTATCTCCTGCCTCTCTCTTATAAGGCCCCCTGTGATTACATTAGACCTAGCCAGATAATCAAAGATTATCTCTCTATTTCAAGATTCTTAATCATATCTGCAAACTTCCTTTCACCATATGAGGTAACATATTCATATGTTCCAGGGATTAGGACATGGACACCTTGAGGGGCCATTTTATAGCATAGGTCAATAGTCAATAAATGATAGCATTTACTATTTTTTTCACAAGTAGTATATAAATGCCATGTAGGGTGGTGGTGGAAGTATTAGTGACGGTGGTAGTAATAGTAGTAAACAAGTTATGGTTAATAACCATGTATAAGATGTGTTTTAAAAGAACTTGCCTTTCTGTACGTATCTTTCTGGCAAGCTTACAATTGCACATAAAACGTCTAAACTTAATTTTAGTCCATTGATTTTTGTTCTTCTTAGACAGCTTATTAATCCATCGAGTACCTACATGATTTAATAAAGAGAAAATATGAAAAGTGATAAATGCTCCCTCCTTAAATCACTGATGTCCCATAAATACTTGAAGTGACGAACAAAATGCATGTATTTTTATTAGAAATAGGGAGAGATAAAAATGGAAACGTAAAGATTACACTGTGTTATCCTAAGAAGTAGGATATATAAGAAAAATAAGGAAGAAGAGAAGGAAAAAAATGGGAAGGGGAGTATATTCTTTTAGTTTTTATAATGTCACTGTTTTATATATGACACTGTCTTTAGCACTTTATTTATATTTATTCTGTTTATAACTATAGTTTTATGAAGTTGGTATTATTATTGCTCTTGTTTCCCACAGAGAAAACGGAAACAAAGAGCTGGATTATAGTGGACCTGGGATATATTTCAGGTACCTTGCCTCCAGAGCCCACACTCTTAACTATTAATCCATGGGTAGCACGCCTCCTGAAACTCCAGGATGTAAACTCCAGCTCGCAAAAGGAAGTTATCACTGCATGGGGTAGTAAGAGAGGGAAGTAACATACATTTAAGTTGCCAGTGTTGGCCCCTCGCTTATCTGTTTGAGAATTTCATCAAGTCTTCATCTGAGATGGAAGGGAGTGAGAAGAGGAAGGTATACAAAAATTGAGATATACTAGTGGAAATTGAACTGTGTATTGAATTAAAATAACTTCTTTTTCTCATCTGAAAATTAACATGTGTTCATAGAAAATTTTAAAAATGCAGAAATACACAAAATAAAAATCATGGTAATCTGATGACTTTCCTTTTTAAAAAATTTTTTACAAAATTAAGATGCTCAGTATCCAAATTATTTTCTAAAGAGATATATTATCATTTGTAGAATTTAAATAGGAATTAATCTGAAGGTAGGCATCTAGCAGTACTTATGTTTTGGAATTTTTGAGGATCACAATACTTTGAGAATGTGATGAAAGCTAGAACAATGTGCCATAATACAATATTTTAAATATAGCTTCAGAAATTTTACTTGCAACCTCTCTCATATTCAAATGCAGCTAAGAATCACTGATCTAGATAATTAAAATAATCTCCATCAGACTCTGCCATGGCAATCTGGGACACTGCCAACACTCAGTGACATTATTTTGACAATGGAACATGTCTTGTTTTAATGGGCAGTTTTTCGATGTTCCCAAATATATTCCTGTAGAGGAACACAGTTTTTGTTAAACATAGATTTTTATGTGCTCATCTCTTTTTGTTTGTTTGTTTGTTTTAATTTTTAAATTTTTAAATAAACATATAATGTATTTTTATCCCCAGGGGTACAGGTCTATGAATCGCCAGGTTTACACATTTCACAGCACTCACCATAGCACATACCCTCCCCAACGTCCAGAACCCCACCACCCTCTCTTGTGCCCCCTCCCCCCAGCAACCCTCAGTCTGTTTTTTGAGATTGAGTCTTTTATGGTTTGTCTCCTACCCGATCCCATCTTCTTTCACTTTTTCTTTTCCTACCCCCCAAACCCCCCATATTGCATCTCCATGTCCTCATATCAGGGAGTATGTGCTCGTCTCTTTAAGAAAATTACAAGAGATGAAGTACAATGCTAAGAAAATAGGAGTTCCAACTTAAGGTTTACATTCGATTATTTCACAATTTTTTCAAATGTGGCATTTTCTTATTTCACTATATTATGTTTGTAGAAACAAAATGTAGAAAGTGCAAAAGAAGAAAAAATTGTAAATACTTCACAGATCAGTGATAAAATTCATTATAGATTATTTTAACTACCTTTTACACATGAAAGAGACTATATGTATAAGAAAAGATAATAAACACTTACAGGACAGTCACTGTTTTGAACAGTTTACATGTTTAATTCATTTTATTCTTCCAAAATATCAAGAGATTGGTATTGTTATCAGCTTCACTGAATAGAATAAGAAGCAGAGAGACTATAACTTCATTAGGGTCATAGAGCTAGTAAGTACTGAAAGTAGGAATTGAAGCCTGTTTAGCTCAAGAATCTCTCTTTTACTAAACTCACTGAGCCAGGTTGTTTTGTAAAGGAGGGGAAGGCAGAACAGAATACAATGCCATGGAAATCACAGCAGGCCTTTCAAAGAGTAGTGGATAGGGAAACAACTCAAGTCCCATCAACAGATAAATAAAAATGTGGTATACACAAATACATGTATACACACATACACACACACACGCACATATACCATACACATACTATGGAGTATTACTCAGCCATAAAAAAGAATGAAATCCTGCCATTTCCAACAAAATATGTGGACCTAGAGGGTATAACACTAAGTAAAATAAGTCAGAGGAAGACAAATACAATATAATTTCACTCATATGTGGAATTTAAGAAACAAACAGAAAAAAAAAACCTTAAAAAAAAAGAGACAAATGAAAAAACAGGATCTTAAATATATAGAACTGGTAGTTGCCAGAGGGGAGGGGATGGGTGAAATAAAGGAGATTAAGAGTACACATATTTTGATGAGCACTGAAAAATGCATGAAATTGCTGAATCATTATATTGTACACCTGAAACTAACACTGTATGTTAATCATGCTTAACTAAAATATCAATCCAAAGGGAAAAGGAAAAAGGTAGTGGATAGCAAAATACAGTTGACCCTTGAACAACACAAGTTTGAACTCTGCAGGTTGATTTGTATGTGAATTTTTTTCAATAAATACGGTAGTGTAGGGGCATCTGTGTGGCTCAGTGGGTTAAAGCCTCTGCCTTCGGCTCAGGTCATGATCTCAGGGTCCTGGGATCGAGCCCCACATCAGGCTCTCTGCTTAGCAAGGAGCCTGCTTCCTCCTCTCTCTCTGCCTGCCTCTCTGCTTACTTGTGATCTCTCTCTCTGTCAAATAAATAAATAAATACAATCTTTTAAAAAAAAAACAGTACTGTAAATGTATTTTGTTTTCCTTATGATTTTCTTAAGATTTTCTTTTCTCTGGCTTACTTTACTGTAAGTAAATGGTATTTAATACATATAACATACAAAATATGTGTTCATTGACTGTTTATGTTACGGTAAGTCTTCAACAGTAGGTTATTAATAGTTAAAGTTTTGGGGGAGTCAAAAATTATATGCTGATTTTCAACTGGACAAGGGGTTGGTGACTCCTAACCCCACCCTGTTCAAGGGTCAATTGTAATCTGAAAGACAGGCAAAAGGCATAAAGATTGAAAGAATGACACTCCGCAAAGTTGGAGATCAATGAGAAAATTTGATTTTGGTGACTGGGGGAGATGCTGGACTGTAGAGCGTGAGAAAGTTCTATGAGTAAGCACTTGTGAGAAAGGATCTGAGTCTTAGAGCTTCCTTAAAGATGTTATGCACTGGAAAATGGAGGAAAATGAAATGATAGTTTCAGGTGTGGCCAAGTAGCAAGGAGAAGAGAATTCTGAAAGTAATTAAAATATATGTGTCAGGTCATGATCCCAGCGTCCTGGGATCGAGTCCCACATAGGGCTCCTTGCTCGGCAGGGAGCCTGCTTCTCCCTCTGCCTCTGCCTGCCATTCTGTCTGCCTGTGCTCGCTCTCTCTGACAAATAAATAAAAATTAAAAAAAAAAAAAGATATGTGTTGAAAGAACAAGTGAAATTATTTGTTGGGCACTAAACTAATTTAACCCTCACAACAAATCAGTAAGATCATTTTTATTTTTATTCCTACATTATAGATGAGGCAAACAAGCATTAAGAGAAGTGTTCCAGCAAGGATTTGAATCCAACTAACCACTAAAATATTACTTAGAAATAAGCTAAACACTGTCTATCAAATAGTTAAGAAACAAATCCAGCATACTTGTATACAAAATTAGAAAATTTGACTACAGTCATGTCTATCACAATAATTGCTAGTTTTCATCATGAATAAAAACAAACAAAAAAATGGTTCTAGGTCATAAAATTAAAATTTTCCCAAAGAAAAGACATTTCAATATTTTACAATTTGGTTAATATGATCCTCTTAAAAATATACATTGAAATAATGGAATCGAGAGAACAGAAGAATATTGGCTGTCACTGCTGGAAATTCTCACCATGAACCTGACATTACTGTATTTAGCTTAAGGAGTTTTATAAAGGTCATTCTTGACTGGGGAACAGTTTAATAAATTATAAGATTCTGAGATTCCTTAAATGAACAGAGTTTTCAAATTGTTTTATTCACTGACTTTAAGCCATCATTTACTTTTGGCATTGACTATATGTCCTTCAGTTTTCTGTTTGGGTTTTTTTTTTTTTCCACGTGCATAATATTTGGAATAACATATTTATAAGCAAGAGCACTTTTTTAATATTTAGAAAAATAACTGTTTTTTTAAATTATAAGTAAAAGATGTTTAAATATGGGCTACTGCTGTCATATCTTGATTTGTCATTGCAAATTAAAATGTACATAGATCTTCTTATCATTATAGCCTAAAGACTTTTTTTTGGTAGTTTAATTTATGTTGCAAATTTTGTACTGTATTTGCATTCAATGTTCTTCATCAAAAGCTGTTTAAATATTCAGCAAAGCTTAAAAGCAATTTTCATTTGTATAACTCTTTGGCTATTTATTTACAGAAATACAATGCAATTGATAAATTACAAATGGAAATACTGGTTTCATTATGGGAGTGGGGGAGCTCCTCTGCCTCTAACAATACAATTTAAGCTTTCTGAGGGATTTGAAAATGTGTTTGTTCACCAGATCAGCATTTTGGATTTGGAGAGAATTTTTAGTTTCCAATGAAGGACAAATACAAATACTTGTCCTCAATTTATTTATCCAGTTAGGCAATGATAATGCTAAGGATGTCTATCAAAAAGACACTGGGGATATTAAACAATGAAGTGTTAGTGTGTATTTTTACTTCTGTAGTAACTTCAACTTAACAATCCTTAGGCAGATTCCATCAGATCCTTATAGGTTTTTGTGGGGTTTTTTTGTTTGTTTGTTTGTTTGTTTTTTAATATTTTATTTATCTATTTGACAGACAGAGATCACAAGTAGGCAGAGAAGCAGGCAGAGAGAGAGGGGGAAGCAGGCTCCCTGCTGAGCAGAGAGCCTGATGTGGGGCTCAATCCCAGGACCCTGGGATCATGACCTGAGCTGAAGCCCACTGAGCCACCCAGGTGCTCCCCGTTTTTGTTTTTGTTTTGTTTTGTTTTTGGTTTGTTGGTTGTTTTGCCTTTGGAAAGTAAGAACAATTCATTTCTACTCAATTACTTGCCCAAAATTAATGAGGAAGTTCTCTGGATGTGGACAATGAGTTGTGGGCAGAACAACTGAGATCTAGTCCTGGCACTAGCACATGTCAGCCATTTGCCCAGCCTGGGTCTCAGTTTCCTCATCCTGGAACCAGAGAAAGTATGTGCATTCCCTGCCATTAAAAATGCATGTTTGTGAAGACACAAGGAAAAAAGCTCATGGACATGTAAATGGGTAATAGTCCTAATGTTGGTCTTGAGTCCTAAAATATGGGACCTTCCTTAAGTGAAAAAGTTTCTCCAAATATTTCTAGGCACTACCCTGTTCAGTTGTAGAATGATTCACCATGTGTAAGAAATCATAAGACAGATCTGCCAAGCCAAAATGGGGTGGGGGATGAGAACACTGACTATTATTTGGTAAGTTTGTCCATAAGGACAATGAATGATAATATATGTGTGAAAAATAATTTTCCCAATCTATATAATGCTGCCACCTTAAAAAGGTGTTCTTTTCCTAAAGAAAGTACACAGGAGTACCTGTCTAAAATAGTACTTTCACAGAATACACACAGATTAATAGTGCATATAACTTACATTTTCATTTTTCATCTACTTGGCATGCCTCTAAAAGAAGGGATTCAATTTCAGTATTTTCTACGTGTGTGTTTTCCCAAAAACTGAAATGTATTAAGAAAAAGTCAATTGGCAAAGTCAAGTTCAAGGTTCCTGAGGTGTGCACAGGAACAAATGGGCTGCAGTGCCAGTCGTATAATTGACACACAGATCTCAAACATCCAGCCTCCCTCGTTTGGACCCAACACAACCAAAAACTGCACAGAGATTGAAGTAAATAAAGATCACAACTCTAAGACTTGAAAAAGACAGTTTTTAAGCTTTTCATTGCCTCATTGAGTTAAAGAGAATCTTTAAAAAACAATCTTCTGGAGCCATTATTTTGAGTCTTAAAAACTCAAGACTATAATTAACTATAGGTTAATTGGAGGCTGCAGGAATCACAAAGAGGAGGCTGGAATGAGATCAGTTTTAGAGATCAACAAAGTTCTACTCCATGCTTCCCCATTTGAAGCCCTCCAAAGTTCATATTGCTCATTCAGGTGTCTCAAAAATCTCACCTAGGTCAGTTCTGAAATACCCAAAATACCATTTCTAAACAGCATATCACATGACTTTTTTTTCCCTTTCTACTCAGATATTTATTCTTTGTGGTAATGTTCACTACAGGATATCTACACTTTTATACATATGTTCTTTTTCCAATTAGAGTTAAGTCATGCTATGATAACAAGAATCTTAAAAGCACTAGAATAAAAAGGCGTTAACCTACTAAAAGGGATCAGAAGGAGAAAAATAAGAAATTATTCAGAGTCTTCTGAGGCTGTTTTTACAGAAAGGACAAAAGAAAAACTATAAAATGGAAAATATCAGAAATCTGTTCATAAGTCAAAAATATTCAGAGACATATTACTCTTAAAAAAAAAACAAAAACAAAAACAAAAACTAACAACCTTGAAGGTGACATTTCATCAAGTCATTTAGCCAGCACCTTTTATGCATCTGTTCCAAAATTTCAGGGACAAAATGTACAAATAGCACAACATAGTTCCAGATAAGAACTTCCCTTCTCACATGCTATGATGCACACTGCAGAGCGTTTCAAATAAGTCCTATTAAATAGCTGAGCTCTTCCCTCAGCAAGGTCTAGATGATCCAAAAAGCCTTAATTATCTCATTCCCTGATTTTCTCCATCCTGTTTTTCGCTATATTTCCCATTTCAATTCATGCCAGAGAAGAAGTCACCTATGCAAACCTTTGGGCAGCCTGACAGCTTGTCAGAAATCTAGCTTGTGTTGAAGACAGAATGAGAACAACAAAGTTTTTCTGACATTATCCATCCCAGGAGCTAAAGGAAGATGTAACTTTTTCTATTGGGATTATTATTTCTCAGGGGACAGAAACCTTTTCTAACTTACTGCATCTAAAATGCTTCATTAGAGACCAGCACAGCGCATTATTGCAAAAATGAAAAATCAGTTTTAAAGGAAATTTTTGATAGGTTCCAGTTTTGCTCCACTAAGTAAACTAGACCTCCCCTAGCTCTGGGAACTTGCTTCTGTGCAGGCTGCTCCTAAGTGATAGAAATCCAAAGTCAGAGTTTTTATTTACAGTTTTCCTATTCTCTTCCTTCCCTATCTCCACGGCCCTGATACTTTAAATGCCTGTGTAACAAACATAACTAATTGACTGATGTGCAAAGAGAAAGGATCGTTTATAAGTAAAGTTTGGAACATCTTATTTGCTGGAAAACCATTGACAATACATTCTTATAGTAAAATCAGTCATAAATATAAAATGGTGATAAATAGGAAGATGGAGAAAGACCATAGCCCTACCTATATCTGCAGTGATCAACTTGAAATTAAAAAAACAACTCATTGTATAAACTGTGTCTATTTATACAAAATTATGAAAACTAGAGTAAAACTGCAAAGCTGGAAAGAAATTGTGTTTAGCTAAGGAACAAACTGAATTAAAGTGAGTAAAAATTATGAATATAAATGGAAAATGAGGTTGATATTATATCACATTTTACTATTGTTCATAGCAGATGCACTATTACTAACACATTGGTCACAGTGTGAAGAGCTAATTAAAGGCTTGCTATTTATTCTAACCAGAAGATTGATTTTATTCTCTTATTTATCTAAACTGGACACTAACTTTATAAGCAAGAAAACAAGTTTGAAAGTCTAATCGCTGAATATTTTTCAGGAAAACAGAAATAGTTACCATTTCATTTCTTTTCTATCCAATTATGATCCTCCCTTCCCCTAAATGAATGGCATTCCCTCAATTATTTGGGGGGGCGGGTGACTAAGGGAAATGGTAATATGCCATACTTTACTGGGATTGATGTTTTTAATTCTTTTCCTTTACACAGCACTCTAAAAATAGGAAAACATGCACTAATACTTCTTATTTATTTATTTATTTTAGTTTTTTTTTTTTTTAAGATTTTACTTATTTATTTATTTGACACAGAGAGAGATCACAAGTAGGCAGAGAGGTAGGCAGAGTGGGGGGGAAAGCAGGCTCCCCACTGAGCAGAGACCCTGCTGAGCAGAGATCCTAATGCAGGGCTCAATCCCAGGACCATGAGCTCATGACCTGAGCCAAAAGCAGAGGCTTAACCCACTGAGCCACCCAGGCACCCCTAATAATTTTAATTCCTATGAATATAGATGAGAAATCCAGGCCCAACCTGTGGGTATAAACTAAGAATATGTTTTGACAACTCTCCTGTTTTATTGAATATTTATACTGGAGAATCTCTTTTCAGAGGAGATCCTAAACTGCACAGATGCCCACCCACATGGTATTTTCTAAATGGCTCTGAAAATGACAAATGCATTTTACTAAATGAAAGTCAATTGTCTCCCCCGTAAAGGTGAAAAGGAGACAGTTAGTATGAGAGACTTAACGGAATATGACTTAGTTAATGATTGGGAAGCTCTCTAAAACACATTAAAGAGAAGGAAAGACTTCTTCAGAACGTGTGTGGTGTGTTTTGCTAGTCATCTTAATTGATTTTTCACTTCAAAAAGCAAATGTGTAAAAAAGACAAAAGCAAAGAGCTACACCTCCGACATCATGTCATTAGCTGAGCACTGTTCCATTTTAATGTTCCTATAATTGATTTTGCAGCCCCAGACAAGTACAAAGAGCCCTGATTGTGGGTACAGGGTAGCAGTGACTCCTTGAAAAATGCATGCACCCTCTGAGTACTTTGATTTAGAAAAGAGCATTCCCTGAGTACTTCATTTCGGCTGGTAGTGCAAATGAATTCTCACTGATGTCAGTGGGCACTGTGCTTCTTTGCTCGTCAGGGTTAAATCATGGTTAAGAAGCCAAAATGTGTTATTTCCTTAAATACTTCGGAAACTTCAGAAAAGGGAAGGGCAATGTCTTGACAGCTTGATATCTTTCTCAATGTATTTTTTATAAGATGTTAACACCATATAATCTCCATTTCCCACACATTCACTTCCTGAAAGTTTACACTGATTTATGTATACTTAATTGCATGTGTTGATATAACTTGTTGTATGGAGGGGGGAAAAAAAAAACCCACCACAAAACCCCTTGCTGTTTGAGGTTTATCCTGAGTTATATGCTATAGGAAATATTAGCACAACCACAGCATTTACTAGGTAAAATTTTATGACTATTCTTCAAATAACATTTGTGTTCATTTTACTTATACACAAAATTCATATTTTTGCTCAGAAAATTGAGAGTGGCAGACAGCAGAGATACTGCTTTCACAGGAAGTTCAAAGTGAGTTTAAATCAGAACTTAATAGCAACTTTAGTTTTCCGGGTCTGTAGCTTAAAAGGATTGTGGGACCTGTGCTTTCGTATTCCATCTTCATGCTTATCACGTGAATCTCTCTTGATCTTTCTTGTTGACAACTTGCCTTTTCTTTCCGGGTTTGCCTCATCAGACTAACAGTTTTTGTAAACTGATGATTTCAGCTCCCTTATTATCCCACATTACACTAGTGTACAATGCCAGTCAAGCATTATGACTTTTTTCACTCCAGCTGTGTTCAGCCGCAAGTAGATATGAAGCAATTGACCTTGTTGTTCATTGACTTGTATGATGCTTTACTACCTACTGTTTTGTGCCACTCATTTCACTTCACGCATCTTCTAAAGTCATGACCCTCGTAGTAGATATTACTCTCTAAGCTAGTTTCAGAGAAGAAAAACATTAAATACAATATGGCCAGCATTATGAAAATATCAACGGTAAGCAAAGTTTTCTTGTCAAATCAGGCAGCCTAAGGCCCCCTGCTTTCTGAAAAGGAAAACAAAACAGTAACTTCAGGCCATTCGGGAAAACCTACTTTACATAAGAATTTTTATATTTTCAAAAGTATTGATTTACTTCTTTATTTGCTTATTTATTGAAAACACAGTAAATGCCTTCTGCTTTAGTAATTCTTTTATTGAATAGTCAGGTGGTGGTGGTAGGGTGAATTTCAAATATTCAACAAAAATTAGTAACAGAACTTACAAGTAGATAAAATCTACCGCTGGATTCTATCATAATCCACAGTCTTTTTTTTTTTTTTAAGATTTTATTTATTTATTTGACAGAGAGAGATCACAAGTAGGCAGAGAGGAGGCAGAGAGAGAGGAAGGGAAGCAGGCTCCCTGCTGAGCAGAGAGCCTGATGTGGGGTTCGATCCCAGGACCCTGAGATCATGACCTGAGCCGAAGGCAGTGGGCTTAACCCACCGAGCCACCCAGGTGCCCCCATAATCCACAGTCTTAAAAGTGGGCATTTTACCTTCAAATTAACACACACTTTCTATCACTAGGAAAAATATCTGAAATCACAGCATTTTTAAGAGTAGTAAAAGCCTTGCTAGTAAATTAGTTGACATTTGCAGGATGTCACTAAGAAAATCCTAATTAATCTATGAGAATATGGATATAATTTTCATTAAAGATATATTTTTCTACTTACTCAGGAGCAGTTTTTCTTTAGCAACCACTTTCAGGGCATGATTTTATTATCTGTTGCATTTCATGACCATGAAATAATAATGGTCTATATAGAAACTTTCACAGCATAACAGCATAAATAAGAAATTCAGCATCATTAAATATTATTAAAATACCATTTGTATCAGTCAATATTCAGTCAGGAAAAGAGAGAGTAAAAACTACAATAGGAAAAGAGATGTTATTGCTGAAGAAGTTGAGGTCTAGAAAACAGGAACTGGAGAAACAAAGTCACTTATCATCACAGCCTGAACACTGACTTGAATGGGCCACTCAGAACTTGCAGGAAAATTCCTACAGCCATACTCTTCTGGCTGCTGAAGCAGACGCACAGAGAGAGGTCATGGAGAAGCCTTGGAAGCTATCATCTCTCTGTAAAGTGTCCTCTAGTGCTAGAGGCCACTGTTGTTGATTAGACTGGTAATGGGGAGATGATCTGGAAGCTGGAGGCTGCCAACAACCTTCCAAAAGCAATGGTTTCTTCTATTCTTGTATCTTCCACTCTCATGCAAATTCCTTTCTTAGTCAACACTAGCTTCACACCAATAAGGGGAATTCGGGAAATATTTTCCTAGCCTTAGATAGAAGCAGCAATGACAAGTTAACAAAACACAATCCAGCACAATTCATCCTCTTGTCAACTTAATATCCATAGACACATTTTTTTTTTAATTTAAAGATTTTTATTTATTTGAAGAAGAGAGAATGAGAGAGAGAGAGAGTAAGAAGCGGGGGAGGGTTGCAGGGAGAAGCAGACTCCCTGCTGAGCAGGGAGCTGGGTGTGGGACTCAAACTGGGACTCCAGGATCATGACCTGAGCTGAAGGCAGTCACTTAACCAACTAAGCTATGCAGGTGCCCCTATAGGCACATCTTTTAATCATCTTTAACTCTTGGTAAAACAAAAGCGAAATCACAGCTCCACTAAAGTAATGCAACTATTCCTCATAAAAACAAAAGTACAGTAACCCTCTTATCAAAAGAAAGTACAGAGCAACCTGCATGGCTTTGTATATATCTTTAAGTATTGCTAGTTCCTCTCCAAGCAGAACCTGCACCTCTCACAAGGATTTTTCCCATTGTTTTCTTTTGATAGACAACTTGAATGTCAGTTCTTCTCTACATGAACTCATACCCTCCTCTTTGGTATCCTATATTTACGCACTGAGATTCAGAATCAACCGTTAGTATTCTATTCAATGAGAAGGTGATGTAACAAAATAAAGAAAATATTTTCAAGTGGCTCTGAATCTTTTTACAAGTTCAAGTCTGCATACTGGTTAAGGGTCCTTATCTCTATTTTGTGTTAGATCAAGGTTTTCTTCTTTTATTTTGTTTTGTTTTCTTTTAACCAGATTTTTTTAAAAAAGATTTTATTTATTTATTTGACACACAGAGAGAGAGAGAGATCCCAAGTAGGCAGAGAGGCAGGCAGAGAGAGAAGGGGAAGCAGGCTTCCTAATGAGCAGAGAGCCTGATGTGGGGCTCGATCTCAGGCCCCTGAGATCATGACCTAAGCCGAAGGCAGAGGCTTAACCCACTGAGCCACCCAGGTGCCCCGTTTTAACCAGATTTGGGCTTCTGTTCATTCAAATGAAATAAAGCCAGGTAGAAATCAAATATAAATAAAATCAAATAATATATAGACTATAGTAGGTTGCCCATCTATTTCTCTTTTTTTCTTTTCTTTTCTTTTTTTTAGATTTTTTTTATTGGGGGGTGGTTAGGGAGAGAAAATTTCAAGCAGATTCCCCACTGAGTATGGAGCTGGCCATGGAGTTTGATCTCACAACCCTGAGGTCATGAGCTGAGCTGAAATCAAGAGCCAGACACTTAACTGACTAGTTAACATCAAGAGCCAGACACTTAACTGACTAGTTAACATCAAGAGCCAGAACTTAACGTCTATTTCATTAGTAGAGATATCAGAATCAATTTGTCAAAGCCAAAGATTTCTAAAGGTCAAACCATTCTGATCAACTCTTTTGGTCCTGCTGTCCATGTGGTCACCATGCCTACAATATCACAGCAAGTTAACTACCACTCCAGTATCCCATTATCCTGACAGAACTGAGAGTGCCTGTTTGTTTGTTTTGTTTTTAAGAATGGCAGAGTGCCACCTATAGTGCCTCATTTGGATGTGTCTGGAGTCTTGGAAGCCTAACTACCCTACACTGTC
Source organism: Neogale vison (assembly GCF_020171115.1). Taxonomy (NCBI): domain Eukaryota; kingdom Metazoa; phylum Chordata; class Mammalia; order Carnivora; family Mustelidae; genus Neogale; species Neogale vison. The sequence goes on along the minus strand of NC_058102.1, from coordinate 31,979,561 downwards.
TCACAAATGGACCCTGAGAGCTTACCTGGAGTTTCCAGCAGGTAGCACAGTTACTTGCATACCCTTGACCAAAGAATCATACTCCTCCATTGGGAAGGTCTGCCTATTCAACTGAGGGCACAGCTTTGGGAGGGACACACATGAAGCCGTAAGGGAGGAAGGGGACACCCACCTAGCCAGCCAGATCAGCCATTAACAATGCTGGTGATCAATGGGGTGACAGATGTCACAGCCAGATTGCCCTTATATCCTCGAGAGAGTGCTCATTTTCATGGTAACTTCTGCCACTGTCATTGTTGACCTATTTATAAGAGTTACTACAGAGCTCTTCCAGGATGTTTGTACTACCCTTACTAATGCATCTGTCAAGAACCTCTGTGCCCTCCTAGAGGGCAAGGAAGAAGACTGAAGAGGGCAGCAGGTCATACATAGAAAGTACATCAAACCTCCCAGAACATGTCTTTCTCTGCCAAATATTAAGGAAATTCTGACATTGTCAACTGAATTCAGCATCATTGTCCTTTGTGTCCAGATTCTGGTAAACTGATCTAGGAAACTATTAGATCTACTCCAAGTTTCTCAAGTTAATTAATTGGATATGGAATTTCCAGTTAGGTATACTCATATCAATGAATTCAGTCCACTCCAACATCACATCCTTCTAACCCAATCCAACATCTTTAGGATATGTTCTCATATATCTCTTCAAATGTACAAGTTTCGCATTTATTTTGTTATATATGGTCCTAATAACTTTGTGTATCCAACCTCCTGAAGCCTAGCAGACTTTGAGTGTACCTATGGGTCCAGAAGCCATAGAGGAGCTGAGAGAGTATCTTGAAGAAATGTGGCATTTTCTACTCTGTTAGTTTCCTTAGGCTACTTTAAAAAAATAAATAAAATTTAAACACAGTAATAGTCCCAAATTTAGTGGATTAAAATGAAAGAAACTTACTACTTTCTAATTCTGAAGACCACAAGTCCAAACTTTCTTTCCATGGCCAAAATCAAGGTGTCCTGCTCCCTATGAAGATGCTCTAAGGGAATCCATATTCTGGTGAATTTCAGGATTTCAGTGGTTACGCCACTTCGATATCTGCTACTGTCTTTACATTGCTTTCTCCTCTTCTTTCTGTGTGGTGTGGGGTCTCAAAGTACCTCTCTCTTATAACAACAGTTGCAATAGCATTTAGGGCCTACCAGATAATCCTGTATTATCTCCTTATCTCAACACCTTAACTTAATCACATGTATAAAGACCCCCACCCCCCATAAGATAACATTTATAGGTACCAGGGATTAGGACGTAATATCAACGAGGGGCATTTTTTTTTTTTACCTACTATACCCCAAAATAATTATTTATTTACTTTAAGTCGTCATCACAGGTTATTTAGGCAAGAGTTGTCTAACCTTCTCCTGCAAAGGTGGACTGGTAGAGGTGATTTTTCCAAGTTTGGAGCATCAAACTTCATCATAATCTGCCCTTACATTCCCGATACCATATTCTGAATGCTACTGTTTCTTTAAATTTAATATGAGACCCTGCAAGGCTATAATTTTAATTTATAGTATAATTTTACCACCCACAGAAAGAGATTTTGGTTTGGTTTTCATAAATATTAAACCTGTGGCTATAGGAGATAAGGATTTCTTTCAGGACAAATAGAAATTTGCTAGTTAGTTACTCTGGTCTTTAGATGGGAATGTAAAGCACTGAGTTCATTATTTTTCTTTCAACTTTTCCAGTGTACTTCTAGGAAACTAACCCCACAGACCTTACACCCTTTATTTCCACTGTAATTTTTTTTTAATTTTTTTTTTATTTATTTGAGAGAGAGAGAGCATGAGAGGCGGGAAGGTCAGAGGGAGAAGCAGACTCCCCATGGAGCTGGGAGGCTGATGCTGGACTCGATCCCAGGACTCCGGGACCGTGACCCGAGCCGAAGGCGGTTGCTTAACCAACTGAGCCACCCAGGTGCCCCTCCACTGTAATTTTTAATAGCAGAAGCTATGTGGTCATCCAAAGCCTAGCCTCCTCTAGGAACTTGACTCCAAATAACTACAGTGATAATTTAAATAACTTTTTTGCCATGGACTTCAGTATTCCACTTACTACTGGCAAAGGGACTATTAATGTCTTAAAATCTTATCACATCAAAGAACCAATACCAGAATCACAGCATTAAGGTTCTACTCCCCAGAACTGATACCTAAAATTTCTACTGGTTAGGGCTTAACCAGGAAACCAGAGCCACAAAAAATTCTGTGCAAACAGGTAATTTGTTATAGGAATTACAGTGTACACATATATAAGAGTAGCTGAGAAAGTTAAGTTCTGGAAAAGAAAGATGTTAAAGGACCAAAGAGGGTTATTAAAGCACCAGTTTGCATGGACAGGTCAGAGCTTACAGGAAAATCCCAGATAAAATGCATATCTGACTGGTAAGTGATAGTACTAAGGAGAGAGAGAAGAAGCCACACAGAGATCTTTGAAAGTTTTTACTCTACAAAGTACAATTTAGCCCTTGATAATTAGCTTAAGACCTCTGTTAGTACCAGGGCCAATAGTTGGGAGCATAAACTAGAAGCTGGAGCCTACTGATGCCATGTCTAACGACTATAACTTTCTCAGAGTAATGGCTCCTACTTGAGTTCACTTTTCCAATCATGCATAAGTTGTATTCTTGGTTATCTGTGACCCAGAACCATGCAGGGAAGAGGATTCTGAGAAACAGAACTCCTAGCCAATTTAAATTCACAATATTAATACTAATTAATACTAATTAATATTGTGAATTTAAATGCACAAAACAGAATATTATTTAAATTAAATAATATTAAATTCACAAAACAGACTCCAGAACACTAACTGGTGCTTAACTTCCAAAACAAGCAAAAGCCCCTAACAATGGAGTCTTTTCCACTAAAAAGAGAAGGATATATGGTAAAAAACAAATAAACAAACAAAAAAATATATATATATACATGTATATATATATACACACACACACAATTAGTTAATTATTAATAAAATGTGTTCTTTTATTCTCTATCCTTTTACTTCAGTGATCCAAACAATGCAGAGAAAACAAAGCCATCATTCAATTCTCTATCCCAATTAAGAGATAAAATACTCAGACAAAAGGAGTAGCAGAACAACTGAGAAAATATTTAAGGTACAGTAAAATGAAATGAGAGTGGGGAGATCTGAAGTGAATGTCAATCCTGTTTAAACTGGAACCCTAAACCCTGAACCTCTTAAGCTTCATGCAACTTCCCACCATGGTAATGTTTTCTGAGCAATCTCAGATAGGAGATACTCTGGTGGATACATGTTTTATTTGCAGCAGAACTATTTGGACCTCCATCTGCTGAATGAGCCACTATATAGGTATGTCAAACATTCTCATTACCTTAATCATTTAATTTAATTATTCTCACATGGATCTTGCTTGGTCCTCAAAGGTATTAGCTCTGAGAAAAAGATATTTCTCATGAAACCTCCAAGGAGGCAAAAGAACGCTATACCAACCAGTTCTGTTTAAAATCAACACTATTCCTAAATGCTTAATTTTCCCTACTCACAAGCCTAAGGAAGGGATTGTATCCAGGTTTACCTGCTAATGGCCTACTTGTACCACTGTGCCTTTCTATGATTCTTAATTTATGCCAGACCTTGCCCTATTAGTAAGGAGGAAGGAAGGGTGTGAACAGGTGGAAAAAGTCAAATATCAAGGACTGGCTATGTTAGGATATAGTAGTAGCAAGAGTTGGAACTAACCTTATACTTCCAAATATAATATGAATATAATCATATTATATTCATATTATATTATATCATAATATATCATATTTATATTCATATCATATCATATCATAATTATATTCATATTATATTTTGATAATCCGAATTGGGGAAGCAGAGGCCAGTCTCTTTCCTGGCCTGCATTTTCTAAGGTTGTCACATATTAACTCTGCACATGCAAGGGAAACCTCCCTAGTATCTCTTTTCATCCCACTATCTTTCTTTTTTGATACTATTTACCTTCACTCCTGTCCCAGGGTTTTTCTTACGCACCAAATGAGCTTATTAGCAAATGGGAAGTGTCAGGTATTTTAAAGTAATACAGAAGTCAATGGTTTTCTCTGAAAAGATTTTCCATTTCTTAAGTGCTAAGAAGCTTAAAGTAGCCATATTGAGTTTGTGATCTTAAATGCCCTCCATAATCCTGAAAATGGACTGCTGTTAACAGTTAAATCAAAGGATAGAAAGCAGGGTTTTATGAGCAACAAAAATTTTGAGATGCTTTGAACATCAATCCTTTCTTCCTTCTCTCTTGTAGACCACGATGAAAGCAACATCTTTGAAATCTTGAGGCATTAGTCCCTATGCCCTCTGTAATTTTCCCCCCTTTCTTCACCATGCCTGGGGCCTTGATCTCTGCCATCTGCTTATTCTCATACTGTGGTGCTCCACCTTTCATTTGTACCTGGGTCATCTTCTTTTCAGGTGTGCAGCCTCTCCATCTTACCTCTGAACTAAAACAGCTTTTGAAAAGCCATGAATTACCAAGGTTTTCAGAAAGGAAAAGTGAAGGGAAGTTCACTTAAAATAAACCACAGTATTTTTCAGATAAAGTTGGACAGAAGTCTTTAGGATTTTTTTAGCCTACCTTTTAGACTACTTTATAGAACTGCGGAGAGTTCTCATTTCTTGTTCCTCTTTTTTAACTTGATTGTTGGCATGGCCAAGTACTCACTGCTGTGATTATGCAGGGCAATGCAGCCAAACAGCTAAGATAAAAATGTTAAGTATTATGAATAATAGTTAATAGCGTTGAAGATGTCTTAGACTTTTCCTGAAGCAGTCTCTTTCATATCTGGTTAAAGTAGGCCAGGGTTATATGCAGCAAAGACAGCAATTATACTCTATGATTTCATTATCTCCATTCTAAATATTAGAAAATCATCTGCTTACCGACTTCCACAGAGAGTAAGTGACACATTTTTACAATCAAGATTAGACCTCTATAGTTTGTCCAAAAAATGTATATTTAACTGAGATGTGTTAAATTTAGGGATGTTTCTCAAACTATCACTTTTTTCTTACAAGATGAAGACACATAAGCTCTCAATTGAGCAACTGTAAATTCACTGGTTTGTGCAAAAGTATTAATTTATAAATTAGCAAGAAATTAATGGGGTGTCAAAAATAAGATACACAGGACACATATGTTTAGTTTACAAAACTAAACTAGATTAAAAAAAAATTGGGGGCGCCTCAGTGGCCCAGTTGTTAAATGTCTGCCTTCGGCTTAGGTCGTGGTCCCGCGGTCCTGGGATTGAGCTCCGCAACTTGCTCCCTGCTAAGCGGGAGGCCTGCTTCTCCCTCTCCCACTCCCCCTGCTTGTGTTCCCTCTCTTTGCGGTTTTTCTCTCTCTGTCAAATAAATAAATTAAATCTTTAAACAAAATTTTAAAAAACACAAGAAACAAAATTTTAAGAGAAAAACACGTTTGAATCAAATCATCTTTTCAGCATAATTTACAAATTGACTTTCCTTGAGTAAGAGAACCACTAATGGCCAAATAATCTATGGTCAAGGAAAAAAAAAAAAAAAGGTCACATAGAATAAAACGTGATCCCTGCCTCCTCTGTAGTATCACAGATGGGGAGTGTGGAGAGTCGAGCCAACATTGTGATGGCATGATTACAAAATGGCTATAAAATGAGCAGGAAAGGAAAATGACAGGAAAAAAAAAATAAAAGAGAAGGGGCCATTTACAACTTCTTTTTCATTTTTTAATTTACAACCATTTATAACCATTTGATCAACTGCAGTTTCATTTGTTTGGCCAGATGACAGCCCAGTCTAGCCAATTTATATTTCTGGTCTCAACTATATAAAAAACAAAAACAAACAAATAAACATAAACGCTTAAATTGGCCTTTTGAGCAACATCTAAGCTATCCTACCTTTGTGTTTTTATAAGGGACAGAGAGTCTCCATTATTCCATTAATGTAATTTATGTATTGTGTCTCAGCTTATTTCCTTGTGTTTTCACTTATCTCACCCTGTAAGAACTCTCAAGTTTTAGAAACATGTTCCCCTCTGGACTTTGGGATTCTTCTTAATAATATTTTAAGCTCCTTTACTACTTTGACTTAGATCTGGGATCTTGTCAAGTAATCCCATCTGCCTATTTCACATTTAGGTGGTAACAAACGCTCAGATACTTACTTTATTATTTTTTAAATTTGTAAAAAAAGATTTTATTTATTTGTTTGACGGGGGAGAGAGACGGAAAGGGAACACTAGCAGAGGGAGTAGGAGTAAGAGAAGCAGGATCCCCGCTGAGCAGGGGCCCTGATGTGGGCATGGATCCCAGGAGCCTGGGATCATGACCTGAGCCAAAGGCAGACTCTTAATGACTGAGCTACCCAAGGCGCCCTCACATACTTCACTTTAAATTTTTGTTTTCATCTCTTCCTCATTTCCTTCAGCACAGGTCCAGACTCTCCTGGGATTAAGGATGTAGTAGGAGCTTTTCAAACAGGAATGGTTATCTCCTGAGCTACACAGCCATGTTCTAAGGATTCTGAGAATGCTCCTCTATACAAGTATACAATGGCTAACTCAAGGATGGTGGGCCTATCAGTGATTTTGATATTTAAATTCAGTTGTTATTCTTTTGCATAAGTGAAATAAAAATGTGAAAAAGCTATCCCAAGATAAATTAATTCAATACAATACTCTGCTGACCTAAATGATAAAGGGCTGCTCATGGAGTCACTTTATTTAGCAGAAATTCTTTTTTTTTTTTTTAAAGATTATTTATTTATTTATTTGACACAGAGAGAGAGAGAGAGAGATCACAAGTAGGCAGAGAGGCAGGCAGAGAGAGAGGAGGAAGCAGGCTCCCTGTTGAGCAGAGAGCCCGATGTGGGGCTCAATCCCAGGACCCTGGGATCATGACCTGAGCCGAAGGCAGAGGCTTTAACCCGCTGAGCCACCCAGGCGCCCCTAGCAGAAATTCTTTTTAAAGCAGATCAACAACCACATGGAAAACTGTGACTATTATTTCTAGTACAATGTTTTTATTTTGAATGCAATGGAACCAAGTCTATAAATCAAAACAACAGGGAGAATTTTTACAGATAATAAATAATTTAAATCAGATTCTATTAGAATAAGCAAGGATATATTATGGATATAACCCCACATGAGTATTTTAGGATAAAACATTTACAGTCAGCCTCTTGGGGCCCTACTCACAAATATCCAGGGATATTCATATTCTCCTCTTCTCTCTTAGTCAGGGAAGTTTGAAAAGCACTAGTCTAAGATAACTGAAATATTTTAAAGTTGTGGGTTTTTAAAAACTAAATATTCGGAGAATTCAGATCTATTCAGCTTTAAGTATCGAAAAATGAAAAAGGTTGCCTAAAATGTCGATATAATTTTAAAGAAAAAGACACAGTAACACATATATTTAGAAGCAGAATTATTAAGAGTCATCTTATTAGGTGGTTTTACACAGAATACCTGAAACAGTTCTATAAACACCAATAATGTAAAAATCAAAACTAAATTTGGAGGGGGAGTTTCCAATGAATGTTCAGCCCCTAGCAGGTCAACTGCATATAAATATTTTCTATTTTTATCAGGTAAAGATGGAGATCTCATAAAGTTGATGAACACCATTTAACTGATAATATCAATAATATAAGCAACACAGGCTTTAGAGTCAGGATTATAACTGTGATCCTATCATACTGTACTGGTGTGAAATTACACAAGTCATTCAACTTCTTTGAGTATCAGGTTATTCATGTAAAAAACATGAATAATAATACCATCGTTAAGAGTGGAAATTACTCCTAAGTGATCACATACGTTGTTACAAGTTTTTGGTTTGTTTTTCTTGTTGGGCTTCTCATGGGAAAGAGAGGAAGGTCTGCAAAACTCCACAGAGTACTGAGCCTGCACACCTTGCACGTCCCGTGACGCTCCTTAGCATCACGCGCCATGAAACCATGATAAAATGTTCTGTCTGCTACCTGAATTACGATAAAAGCAAAAACAAACACACAAAGAACACCTTGGTATTTTTTAACTATTTTAAATACTACGTCTGGTACTGTGTATATTCAACTAATCTTCCAATTTAATACCTCTAGGTGTCAAGTCTGTAAAGCTGCTCCCCCTGCATACAGGTTTGCCCTACTGCATGCTACATTCACACCGTTGACCTTTGGTTCCATTCACAATTATACCACTTTCTTAGGGAGTGAAAAGGGCTAAGAAAGAAAGAACAAGTGCAGGAGAGCAAAATGAATGCATATACAATGCTGGGCTTAAAAGATAAGCTGTGGGTATGGTGATGTGTAAGCAGTAAGTGGGTACCATACTTCAGAGATAAGCAGCGCTGTGGTGTTAGTATTCGGGGTTTAAAAGACAAGTCATGCAAGGGCTTGAACTAGAAGTAGGAAATCTGTGCACAGACTAGCTGAACTTTGGTTAAAAGTAATATCTAAATGGAAACAACTGAAATGGATATGGAATTCACAGTTTGGCTATTCAAGGAAAGAAACACATAGTGTCATACCATGGACTAAAGATAGGATAATGGGGACATTATAAAGTTCTTCAACAAACACATTCATTGGCCTGAGTTTGGATTTTTGCTGTGTATATATATATATATAATTTTTTTTAAGATTTTATTTATTTATTTGTTTGACAGAGAGAGAGAGATCACAAGTACGCAGACAGGCAGGCAGGCAGAGAGGGAGAAGCAGACTCCCCACTGAGCAGAGAGCCCGATTCGGGGCTTGATCCCAGGACTCTGAGATCATAACCCAAGGCAAAGGCAGAGGCTTAACCCACTGAGCCACTCAGGCATCCCATCCTCTATATTTTTAATATTACCTCGAGACTTGGACCACTTATTAAAGGGGCATCAGATATGACACTTCCTAAAATGCAAATCTTATGACAGCACTAACCCACTTGCAACCTTTTAATCTCTACACAAATCTTTCACAACAAATTTAGACTTCTTGAAATAACACATCATGATATTCAGGACCTCTGCAAATCTCTCTATTCTTATTCTGTTTCACACACACACACACACTCTATTAGTCATATTAATATATGTGCAGTTATTGAAATAGGATTAACTTTTTAGAACTACAGCCTTCACAGCTTCACCCCGGCAACTTTCTTGTGCTATTAGCCACCTTTTCAATATTTAGACTCAGCTTAAATATTTTTTCCAGTTTCTGCAGTTTGGGGAGAGTGAATCTGCTTAGCACTGCATTATCATTCTGTATGAGCTTCTACCCTGTGCACTGTAGTCATTCCACTATAACTACAGGATGCATGTTACCACCTCTCCCAATGGAGTTCAAATACCTTCAAGATAGGGACCATAGTTTATTTGTTTATACTGTTTGGTACATGAAATATATAACACCTAAATACATTTTATAGGAAAAGTGATAAATTAATTGATGAATGGGATTTATTTCTTGGTATTATATGTAGAAATGGATATTTCTCTTCTGATTTTGGCTATGCTTATTTTTAAACATTTAGAAAAATGTATTAAATACAGGGCACAAGTTAAAAATCATCTGTTCTACTATATAGAAAAAATTGTTAATATTTTGCTTTATTTCCTGAATTCATTCACATATCCACAGGTGTTTAAAATTTAAAATAAAAGCGAAACATTCTAGAATTACATTTTCTATCATGTATTCTCACAAAAGGAAAAAACAATGGTTATTTTTAATAAGCGGACTACAACCATCTAAATTCTAGGATGCTAGCAGGTTATTTTTAAACAAGAGAACAACTTTTTGTTTGGAAGAAACTTTAATGAGCTCTTTAGTTATTCTAAGGAGAGAGTCCAGTAGATTGGAGAGACTGAGACAAATTGGAGTTCATTTGCTCAGTGAAACAGAGTAAAAGAGACTCCCCTTCTTACATTATAATAGAATTGCTGATTTTCAGCTGGACACATGGCTGCCTAAAATGAAAACATTTCCCAGCCTCTCATGTAATGTGACTATGGAGACAATAACATGTAAGAGAAAGCTTCCTGCAATTGTTCCTAACATACAGCTGGTGCATATTCCTTGCCCCTTCCTCATCATTCAGACCTTTATTCTGCTTCTTAGAATGCAGTACGATGGCTGGAACTGTATTTATATATAAGCAATTCTAGAATGATCTTTCTTGAACATGAATCTGTTACACATCTCTGATTGTTTGTAAGGGAATAGCCTTAGAAATAGAATATATATTTAATGCATTTGAGCAACAGTGTCAAATTGGATTCTAGAATGGATCCAGCAAAATATAGTTACACAAACAATGGATGAATATTCCAACTCAAAATATTCTAAATATCACTGGACATTCTCATGTCTCTGCAAGTTTTTAAATAAAATAATCTCATTGATATTTTAATATGCATTGTTTTTGTATTTACTGACTGGGATAAATGTTGTTCAGAATTATGACTTTCATATTTTTCATTACCTTGGTCTTTTCTTTATACAACTTTTTCCTATATTAGCCCATCATCTCTTCCTAATAATTGAAGGAATTGTGTATTTAAAAATTTATCTTTGCCATTAAAGGTGAAAATACTACTTTTTCTAGTTTGAAATTTATCTTTAATTCCCATTATGTTTCAAGATACAAAATTTAAAATTATGTAAAAAATACACTTCTACGAATAACATTACTAATAGAAAGAAGAACTTGAATTATTTATTGTTAAAAAAAAGTTATGTCTATACATGTTTATACTAATTAGAGAGCAGAGGATAATGTCCAACACAGGCCTTAATTTAGGTTTGAGTGAAATCTTCTAATCCATGTTGAAAACACTTTGCCTTCATCTATACAGTTTAAAAGAATAAAAAATTATTTCAGCATTAATAATACCTTGCTACTGAAGGAAGTTCTAGACGAGGCAGATAAATTTGTGACAAACTTAACTGTTTAATTTCAGGAACTTTCTAAAAAAATTCTCTGAACATGGTAGTCAAATACCACTCTCTCAAGAAAACAGATTTCTCCTTAGGGTAAATAGTCCTCTCTTAGGGTCATAAATCACTCAATTGGGCAAGCCTCTTGCTTATCAAAATATTTTACTCATCAAATTCTTGACTCACTGTGTCCACCTATCCTAAGTAATTCTGACATAAACTACAACCAATACTAATCAAATTTCTACATCAATTATACTAGACCTACCTAATACCAAATCCCGAAACCTTATGAATATATAGCCTTGGCAACCCACATCCTCAACACACACTTCCGAAGCACTCCCAAAAAATATACCAAGGTGGCAAGGTTAAGTCTCTTTTACTGCAGAATGAGATAAGCTTGACTTAGGTTGAATGAGGTCATTGACAGTTTATTTGGTGGCATTTAGGAGGACTGGAAGTAGATTATATGGACTCTTCAGGAGATTGACATTTTACATGTGGGTCCTCTTCCCTATTTGACTCCCCTTCACTCATTCCTTTCTTTAACATGTTTTTTCATGTCAGCTAGAGGACATTTTCAATTCTAGTCACTAGGAAACCCATGCTTCCCTTAAGGAGAGTCTCTAGTTTTGCTTTTACTTCTTTTTTTTCCCAATTTATTTATTTTCAGAAAAACAGTATTCATTATTTTTTCACCACACCCAGTGCTCCATGCAAGCTGTGCCCTCCACAATACCCACCACCTGGTACCCCAACCTCCCACCCCACCGCCACTTCAAACCCCCCAGACTGTTTTTCAGAGTCCATAGTCTCTCATGGTTCATCTTCCCTTCCAATTTACCCAAAAGCACATACCCTCTCCAATGTCCATAAGCCTACACCCCTTCTCCCAAGCCCCCTCCCCCCAGCAACCCACAGTTTGTTTCGTGAGATTAAGAGTCACTTATGGTTTGTCTCCCTCCCTATCCCATCTTGTTTCATGGATTCTTCTCCTACCCACTTAAGCCCCCATGTTGCATCACCACTCCCTCATATCAGGGAGATCATATGATAGTTGTCTTTCTCCGCTTGACTTATTTCGCTAAGCATGATACGCTCTAGTTCCATCCATGTTGTCGCAAATGGCAAGATTTCGTTTCTTTTGATGGCTGCATAGTATTCCATTGTGTATATATACCACATCTTCTTGATCCATTCATCTGTTGATGGACATCTAGGTTCTTTCCATAGTTTGGCTAGTTTTGCTTTTACTTCTTTTGCCTTTTTCATCTTTGACTCTAGCACAGGTTTTCAGTCATTCAGCAACTTTGAGACCCATTCATTCTTAGGGTTTTTTAAAAAAATATTTATTTCTTCTCAAAGAAGTGGGTTGTGGGTGGAGTGGTGGAAGAGTCATATGGAGAGTGGAAGACCCACAGCTGGTCAAATATTAATAAAATAATATTGCCAGTTAGTTGGCATGCTAAAAGGGGACCAACATTTTTCTTCCTCTGTCTTGGTCCACATTAGCAAATCCCTCCTTTTTAATGCTAGCAGATAAACTTAAGGAAAGAATGAAAGCTACATTTTATTCTGTGTGGCATTTTTCAGGAGATCTCATAAATCCTGCATCTGTGAGTGACTGGGTAAGCATTGAGGGAGGCATAAGTCACCTCCTTCAAATTCCACAAACTGGACTTTGTCTTTCTCTCATGTAGTAATGTGTGTGTCAGAGTCAATCATCAATTCAATTGCCTTTCAGTGTCACAACAAAGAAAATCATCTGGATTTTAGCAACAGGTAGATTGCCAATTTGGTCAGAAGCATTATGAGTTTTGAAAGGAACATATGGGGGTGCCTGGGTGGCTCAGTGGGTTAAAGCCTCTGCCTTCAGCTCAGGTCATGATCCCAGGGTCCTGGGATCAAGCCCTGCATCGGGCTCTCTGCTTAGCAGGGAGCCTGCTTCCTCCTCTCTCTCTCCCTCTGTCTGCCTCTCTGCCTACTTGTGATCTCTGTCTGTCAAATAAATAAATAAAATCTTAAAAAAAAAAAAAAGAAAGGAACATATGCCATAAGTTCATATAGATCTTCCCAAAGTTTTCTTCCATTTTATTAACATGTAATTGTAATGTTTTGTAAGTTTCATTTATGCCAACTCAATTGACAACTTTCAGCATTTTCACCAGGAATATAATTCTTATTTTATCTTCTTATCATTTAGGCATCAAAGTAATACGTTTGTGTTATGCACATGTAATTTCTGTTTACATAGGTATCTTTTTCTCACAGTATTCATTGCATTTTCCAGAGGGAAACTTATTTATCCTTTAATATTTTGTAACTAAAAGTTTTTTAAATATTTTATATTTAAAATATAAATATTTTATATTTATATTAAAATATAAATCTTAGTGAAGATATATCAGGGATTCATAATATTTACATAATAATAAATAACTTTTTTCAATATATTGTTTATAAATATATTCAGGCATTCTATTCTTGTCTTTAGTTAGAAAACACATTAAAATTTTACATTAAGACACACTTTTGCAGCCACTATATTTAATATTATGGTTGCCATCACTTTTTTAAAAATGAGAGAAAGCAAAGTTTTCAATAGAGGCATATTTATAAATCTGAATCCAAATTTTATAAATCTTGAGGTTTATCACAGAATATTTTATTTTATAAGCCTAAAAACTTTTCTTATTTTTCCCTTCTCATTAAAATGTAATTTATTGGGCGCCTGGGTGGCTCAGTGGGTTAAGCCGCTGCCTTCGGCTCAGGTCATGATCTCAGGGTCCTGGGATCGAGTCCCGCATCGGGCTCCCTGCTCGGCAGGGGTCCTGCTTCCCTTCCTCTCTCTCTGCCTGCCTCTCTGCCTACTTGTGATTTCTCTCTGTCAAATAAATAAATAAAATCTTTAAAAAAAAATAAATAAAATAAAATAAAATGTAATTTATTGGATATAGTTAAAAACCTTTGTTTACATTCAATTCAGTAAGTATTATTGAAAAACTATAATATGCAAGATACCCCGCATGGAATATATATTAGAATCAAAATGGCTCTTGATTCAAGGAGCTATGTTGTTACATATGAAAAGTCAAGAGAGCACTGATAGATAAAATGCTGTGGAAGATGATTAAAGTAATTTATAAATCTCAAACTTATGGTGAAGATTAAAAATTTAGATTTGGATTTTACCCATACAGGATTCATTGGACTTAGATGAACAGAGTTGGATAGATACAGGTTATAGTTGATGGACTATGGAAGGAAAATATTAAATTCCACACTGACTTCTGAGAATGGGCATGGCTTGCATCTTTTCTCCTCAAAACATTGTTTCTATTGTTTTTAACTTGAAATGCATTTCATATACTGATACCTGATGGTGAGATTGTCTTTCACACCTTAAATGGCTTACTGAGGATGGCCTGAGTGGCCCAGTCGGTTAAGATTCTGCCTTTAGTTCAGGTCATGATCCCTGGGTTCTGCGATCAAGACCCACATTGGTCTCCCTGCTCACTCAGGAACCTGCTTCTCCCTCTGACCCTCTGCCCTCACCTGTGCTCCCTCACTCCCTCTCTCTGACAAATAAACAAATAAAATCTTTAAAAAAAAAAAGTGAAATAAATAATTGATTGAATAACTTATCACATACCCAGGGAATACTGGGGAAAAAAAAAAGTTAAAACAAACAAATAAATGACTTACCACACACTCCTAGAACCATTGCCCAGGCAAACCAAGAAAAGTAACCAAAGCTGTAATACACGGCATTTATAAAGAAATTATAAACAACAGGGGCACCTGGGTGGCATGGTCAGTTAAGTATCGGACTTTTGGTTTTGTATCAGGTCACGATCTCAGGGTTGTGAGATCAAGCCCTGTGTCGGCCCTACACTCAGCTGTGGAGTCTGCTTGGGATTCTCTGTCCTCCCTCTGCCTCTGCTTCTTTGCCTCCCTCTCCTCTAAAATAAATAAATCTTAAAAAAGAAAGAAATTACAAATATTAAATCTGAAAAATGATTAGGCTATATTATGGAGAATCTTACATGAGTCTTAGGGCTGTATTCTATAAAATAGATATCTCTGTTGACAAGGTAATTGTTGGAATAATAATGCATTGCAGTTGGCTTAATTACCAGATGTGTTTCTGTTCAAAACGTTAGAGAGCTGCCACTACAAGCCCCCCTCTTGTGGTCATATTCTCTTCCCAAAGGAGACCATGTGGATGAACAAAATTCCTTGGCCAAAAAAAGAGGGGTTTGTTTGTTTTTAATACTACTCTTTTACAGAGAGGATACTTGTGTAAGCTGCTAGCCAATCCAAAAATCCCTTCTCTCTAATTGTATATTTTTAAAACCTCTGATTAACCTCTGGGTAAAATCACATGTTCTCCTCAGGCATCTCAACCATCTACATGACAGCTTCACTAAAGAGTTGTAGACAATCAGGAATTGCTACTCTCTATTTTGTTTGTTTTTATGCCAACCAGTTGTAGCTTTATTATCTGCAGACCGTAGATCTATGCAAATATTCCCCAGACATAGCTTTGAGTGGTAAGAAGACAAAGTAAGAGGAGCAGCCTAGGCATTCCCTCCCTGAAACTTCTATGAAAGACTAAAACCAAAAAGCAGAAACAGTTCCAAGGGATTGTGCCTGACCTGGTGCCCCTTAGTAGGCAACAGGAAGGAACTGACATTTTTCAAACAGAAAAATGATATCAGAACTGAATATTGCTGAAAGCAATTTGGCAGCAATGTCAAAGTTATATCAGAAGGAAAATATAAATTATTTAAATAGACCAAGTGAAAAGTAATGAAAGCCAGGAGAATGTATCCAAAAGAAAAGTCTAGATTTACAGTTAGGATGCATAGACACCACAACTAATTGGATGGGGAGAGGTAG
The DNA here is from genome assembly GCF_020171115.1 of Neogale vison. NCBI lineage: Eukaryota > Metazoa > Chordata > Mammalia > Carnivora > Mustelidae > Neogale > Neogale vison. The sequence goes on along the minus strand of NC_058102.1, from coordinate 31,963,642 downwards.
AGATAACTAAGTTTTCAAATTTGGGTGGTTGAGAAAATATTGAGTTTATAGGCAGAGGAATTCAGGAGAAAGAGTTAGTTTTGAGGTGGGAACAGTCAAAATTGGGTTTGTACCCAGTAGAGAATATACATAAAAATGTCCAGAAGATAAAGAAAAATTGGATTTGATATACGAAAAAGAAATGATAACTAGAGTTTTTGAGATATGGATTTGGCTCATGTGCATAAGATGAAAATCCTCCATTGCAAAAAAATACAGAGAATCTGTTATTAGTTAAAATTAGTTTATATTTGGAAAAGAAACAGCAGATGGTTATTGTTGATCTTTAAAATATGTCATATTAACCTTCAAATAAACCTTTATCAATATTAAAACTATAAAGATAATGCTATATTCCTCAGGGTAATAGTGGAATAAGAAACAACAAAAATATATGAATGGGACTAACACGCATGTTTAATCTTGGGAAGTTCTATCTTTAGTTAGATAGCAAAGTCAAAATAAGTTACCCTCAGGTTTCAAGTATTAGGTTTACTTATGTCAACACATAATTTCATAGCTCTGAGTCAGAGTCTATTGAATCAAAGTGGGTAGATTAATGAGGAAAAGTTCTACAGGAATTTCTTTTATTTTAAATCAAGCACACATAAAGAATTGCTTAATATATATCCTAGCATTTTGAACTAAAAGTTCAATGTTTACAAGCCTCAGGCAAATGCTCAATGCTTTCCAAAAGCATTAGGCACATAGTCAAGAAGAAAATTCACTCTCCATTGGAGCCTACTAAATCAACACCTGTCATATTAAATCCCTCATCTACTTCTACTGCTTAGAAAATGCAGGGTCTAATCTTAATGTGAAAGTTCAATATAAAAACTATATTGTTTGTGAAGCTGGAATTGTGGTAAATAAAGCAAATCCGCGAGTAGTTACCAACAATGCTGTATTTATTTTCATAATTTAGAATTTTTTAATTTTAAAAATTAAAATTTAGAGTCAGTATATTTTATAATTGGAAGGGAGGGTCCTAAGATATTATTTACACCAAAAGATGTGTTGCAGAACTCCTGTGAACCAGGGATAAAACTTGGGTCATTCCACAAATGTTTATGCAAACTTTATTTTTAAAACCTATGGTAACATATTATATGCATGCTGAAATATCATACACTAAATACCAACAGATTATTTGTCATCAGTTTTGGGTTTATACTTTGGAGGTAATTCAACCTGGAGGGAAACTTGAGATAAAAATTCTCCTACTGTGCCTGTGTAATTGAAGAGTATGAAGAAATTGCAAATTCAGCTTTAAAATCATTATCACATGTCAGAGGTAGCAGGCTGAATTTGGGATCCCTTCTGAATAACAGAAATGAATAAATTTAATTTATCTGACATTTTAAAGGAAGTACAGAAGAATAAATACAACACAGGGTAATTTAAAAAGAAATAATAAAACTAACGAAATGGTAACTTATTTTTAACTTGCATTTGTAATATTTTTCTATTCAGTACAAGTGACCTATTATTCTCCTAGATTGACTTTATAAGTACAAATGCTATGCATTTGATATATAAAATTTAAACATATAAATTCTGCTTCTAATTTTGAGCACATGGTCAGCTTGCCTTCTATAGGTTTTATCATAGTCACTTCAGGATGCTATAACAAAGAACCATTCACTGAGTAGCTTATAAAAAACACAGATTTACTTCTCATAGTTTTGAAGTCTAGAAGTCTGAGATTAGGATGACAGCACAGTTGGGTTCTAGTGAAGACTCTCTTCCAGAATGCAGACTGCTGTCCTCTTATGCATATCTTTATGTGACTGAAAAACAGCAAGCTAGCGCTCTGGCCTTTTCTTCTAAGGGCATTCATCCCATTAATGAGAGCTCCATCCTCATGACCTAAATCCATCTCAAATTCCCCACCTCCAAATACCCTCACATTAAGGGAGATACAAATATTTAGTCCATGACAGTGTTTGCTTAGTAATATCCAATGATGATGTTTTGCTTATCTCTATTGTCATTCATATCACAGATTACTAATGTCCTCTTTACTACTGGAAAGAGAGTCATTAATGTCTATAAATCCAATCATATTAGATAATGGATTTTTTAAAACGCAGAACTAACTAAAAAAAAAACTCATCCTTGGGGCGCCTGGGTGGCTCAGTCATTGGGCATTTGCCTTTGGCTCAGGTCACGATCCCAGAGCCCTGGAACTGAGGCTCCCTGCTCAGTGGGAAATCTGCTTCTCCCTCTCCCACTCCCCCTGCCTATGTTCCTTCTCTCGCTGTCTCTCTCTCTCTCTCTCTCTCTCTGTCAAAATAAATAAATGTCTTAAAAAAAAAAAAAAAGAAAGAAAGAAAAACTCAACCTTAAGATTCTGTCCATCTAGAAATACTCTCAGAAATAAAATCCATGTTAGGGTTCACCAACAAAAATTTAAAAAATAGACAAATGTGTTTGTCTCTATATGTATATGGCATATACACATACATATATGTTTAGTGTATGTGTAAGCACATACATATACAGAGAAGGAGAGAGATTTATTTCATGAAATTAGTTTATGCAATTATGGAGTCTGGGTAGGTAAGTTTGAATTCTTTTAGACAGGATGGCATGCTGGAAATTCTCAGGCAGGAGCAGATGCTATAGTACAGAGAGGGAGTTTAATCTTCATGAAAATCTCAGTTTTGTTCTCAAGATCTTTCAACTGATTGTATGAAGCCTATCCAGACTATCAAGGATAATATCCTTTACCTAAAGTAAATTGATTGTAAATGTTAACCACATCTACAAAATACCCATACAGCAAAACTTAAATTACTGCTTGGTAGAATAACTAAGGACTATGGCCTAGCCAAGTTAATATATAAAACCTACCATCACGGGCGCCTGGGTGGCTCAGTGGGTTAAGCCGCTGCCTTTGGCTCAGGTCATGATCTCAGGGTCCTGGGATTGAGTCCCGCATCGGGCTCTCTGCTCAGCAGGGAGCCTGCTTCCCTCTCTCTCTCTCTGCCTGCCTCTCCATCTACTTGTGATTTCTCTCTGTCAAATAAATGAATAAAATCTTAAAAAAAAAAAAAACCTACCATCACAGCAGTAAAAAGTAAAAAATAATAATAATAAAAATAATAATAACTCAGGATTGGTGGGACATGTGCACCTGGGTGGCTCAGATGGTTAAGAATCTGCCTTTGGCTCAGGTCATGATCTCCAGGTCCTGGGATTAAGCCCCATGTCAGACTCCCTAATGAGCAGGAAGCCTGCTTCTCCCTCTCCCTATGCTTCTCCGCTGGTTTGTGTTCTCTCTGTCTCTGTCTTTTTCTCTCTCTCAAATGAATAAATAAAAATAGAAAACAAATAAGATGGTATGATGAAATTTCACCTACTAATAATTACATTCAACGTAAAAAGTCTAAACACACTAATTAGAAGGCAGATAGTGTCAGACTGGATATAAAATAAGACCAAACTATAAATTGTCTATAAGGGAAAGCCTTTAATGAGAAGTCAGATATAAGTTAAAAGTGAAAAGAAGGAAAACATATATCATGCAAATTCAAATAATAAGAAAGCTATGCAGGCTATATTAATTTAAGATATAATAGGCTTCCAGAGAATTTTATCATGATAAAAGTATAAATTCATCAAGAAAATGTATCAGTCAAAAATATGTATGCAAATAATAAAATAAAATAAATTAAATTAAATTAATAAAATAAAAATAATAAAGAAAATAAAACTTAAAAGAGAAAAATATATATCCATAATTATAGTATTACCTTTTTTTTTTTTAAAAGATTTTATGTATTTATTTGAGAGAGAGAAATCACAAGTAGATGGAGAGGCAGGCAGAGAGAGAGAGGGAAGCAGGCTCCCTGCTGAGCAGAGAGCCCGATGCAGGACTCGATCCCAGGACCCTGAGATCATGACCTGAGCCGAAGGCAGCGGCTTAACCCACTGAGCCACCCAGGCGCCCCAATAATTATAGTATTACTTAAAAATGCCTCTAACAAAACAGATAGAGAAGATAGATAATAAATAAGTTTACAGAATACCTGAACAATGTACTAAAAATAAAGATGATCTGATTGTTATCAGATAGCTACAAAAATATACATATTTTTTGCATAAACAACAGAGTCCCTAATAAATTTTCAAGGCTAGATACTGGTACAAGAATATATTCTCAGGTTACAATATAATTAAACAACTATAAACTACTAAGAAAGTCCCTAAAATAGTATATTAAACAGCATATTTCTAAATATTTCATGTATCAAAGAATTCACCAAGGAAAACAAAAAAATATTTTTGCTGAGTCACAATGAAAAGGCAAAAAATAAAATTTACTGAATGCAAGCAAAGCAGTTTTAAGAAAAAACTTATATAGAGATGTTGAAACAGTATGTTGTACACCTGACACTAATGTTAACATTGTGGGTCGACTATACTGAAATTAGAAAAAAAATAGTTTCATAAATGAACCAAAAAGAAATGTTCGAATTCAGTGGACTGAGTTTTCACTTTATGAAGTTTGAAAAAAAAAAGAAAAATAGTCAAATAGAAGAATTTTTTAAATTAGCACAGAAATCAGTGAAAGAGTAAATAAACCATAGAAAAAAGTCAACAAAGCTGAGTTCATTTTTGAAATATTTCAATGACAATTGATAAACTTCTAACTAGACTGATCAAAACACAACTCACCAATACCCAGAATCAAAGAGCTATTTCTATAGCTCCTACAAACCTTAAAAAGAATGCAAGATTATATTAACAATCTTATGCCACTGAATTCAATAAATGACAAAATGTAAAAATGCCCTAAAATATAAAATACCCTTAAAAACAAATTTCTAACACAAGAAGAAATTTAAAAATCTAAAAAGTATTATATTAAATAAAGAAATTAAATTTGCAATTGAAAATATCCCTTAAAAAAAATTCCAGGACCAGATGCTTGTACTGCAGACAACTCTCGAACACTTAAGGAAGAATAGTGCAAAGCCTATAGCAACTTGTCCAGAAAATATATAAAGGAAGGATAATTCCCAGTTTACTTTATAATACTCTTATAATAAAACCAAAACCAAAAACATTAAAAATGTTTAAAAAGGAAGACATGCCATAGACCAAAATTACTTGTAGACATAGATGTAGAAAATCTTTTTTTTTTTTTTTTAAGATTTATTTATTTGAGACAGAGTGTTCATGGGGGTGGGGAAGGAGGGGTAAAGGGAGAGGGAGAAGGGAAGCAGACTCCTTGCTGAGCAGAGCCAAGGCAGGGTGGCTCAGGACCCTGAGATCACGATCTGAGCCAAAACCAAGAGAGGTCACTTAACAGACTGAGCCACCCAAGTGCCCCAATGCAGACAATCTTTTTAAAATATTTGCACACTGAATCTAGCAAATATAGAAAGGATGAAACATAACACCCAGGTTGGTTCACCATGCAAAAAACAATCAATATTTTATCACAATATTAACAAAATAATGAGAAAAAGCATATAATCATCTCAATAGATGAAGAAATCACATTTGAAAAAAATTCAACACACATCTGCAATAAAAAAGTCCAGCACACTAAAAATAGAAGAGAATGCCTACATCTATTAAAAAAAAAAAAGTATCTATTCTCTGAGATAGCATCATACTCACTGGCAAAAAGCTAAAAACTTTTCCTCCAAGATCAGAAAAAAAGACAAGGATGGCCACTCTCACCACTTTGATCAAGATAGTACTGGAAGTCCAACAAGAACAAATAAGCAAGAAAAAGAAATAAAAGGCATTCAAATCAGAAAGAAAGAAGTAAAACTGTCACTATTTGTAGACAACATGATATATAGAGAAAATTCTAAAAACTCTACCAAGGGCATTGGGTGGCAGTCACCAAACCACTGACTCTTGGTTTTAGCTAAGGTTGTGATTTTAAGGTCATGGGATTGAACCCCAAATCAGGCTCCACACTCAGGATGGCAGAGTCTTCTTGGGACTCTCTCTCCCTCTCCTTTCCCAGTCTCTAAAATAAATAAACAAATCTTAACAAACAAACAAAAATCTCCACCAAAAAAAAAAAAAATTCATGTTAGAACTAATCAACAAATTCAGTAAAGATGCAGGACATAAAATCAATATACAAAAATCAGGTGTGTCTCTATATATTAACAACAAACTATCAATAAGAGAAATTAAGACAACAATCCCATTCTCAACTGTATTAAAGGGAATAAAATACCTAGCAATACATTTAATGAAGGAGGTGAAAAACCTGTACACATAAAACTGTAAGACAGCGATGAAAGAAACTGAAGACTAAAAAAATGGAAGGATATTCTCTGTTCATGGATTAGAAGAATTAATACCGTTAAAGTGCCATACTACCCACAGGAGTCCACAGATTGAATGAACCCCTATCAAAATGTCAAAAGTATTTTTCACAGAAACAGAACAAACAACCCTAAATTTGTATGGAAACACAAGACTGCAAAAAGTCAAGGAAATTTTGAGAAAGAAGAACAAAGTTGGAGATACCATACTTCCTGATTTCAATATACTACAAAGCCATAGTAATAAAAACAGTATAGTATTGGAATAAAAATAGGCATACAGATCAATGGAATCGAACAGAGTCCAGAATAGAGTCCAAAAATAATTCCATGCATATATTGCCAATTAACTTATGACAAAGGAGCCAAGAACATAGAGTGGGAAAAGGACAGCTTCTTAAATAAATGGTGTTGGGATAAAGAACTAAAGAATCCAGACACAAAAGTACATACAGCATGATCCTATTTATTTGAATCCTTAGAATAGGAAAAATAAATCTGTAGTGACAGTGCCTGAGTAGAAGGGATTCATGAACATGAGGCATGGGGGAAATTTTGGGGGGGTGGTCATGGTTACACAAATTCATATATCAAGACACCTAAGATTATATACTTAAAATGGGTACGTTTTTCCCCTGATAAAGAGAATTAGATCTCTCTCTCTCTCTCTCTCTCTTTTTTTAAGATTTTATTTGACAGAGAGAACACAAAAGCGGGAGCGGCAGGCAGAGGGAGAGGGAGAGGGAAAAGCAGGCTTTCTGAGGAGCAGAGAGCCCAATGCAGGGATCGATCCCCAGGACCCTGTGCTCATGACCTGAGCTGAAGGCAGACAAGGGAATGAACCACCCAAGTGCCCCAAGAGAATTAGATCCTGGAAAATTGAAAAGCATACATAGAATAATGAATGTTTCTTCATTGTAAGAACAGATATAATGTAGACACTGGTATAAGCATAGAAAAAATTCTTAAAGAATACTTAAGAAACTTTTAATTATGGTTTTGTTTTAAAGGAAGGATATCATCTTTCATATTAAAGCTTTCTACACTGAATTTTTAAATGATGTACATATATTTTTTTAAAAATGATGTTATCTGGATGTGATGTCGTGGGTTTTGTTTTTTTTTTTTTTTTTTTTAGCTTATATTTTCCTGTATTTCAAAGCTAATAAATATATTTTTTAAATGTCATACAATTTTTTTTTTTTTTTAGATTTTATTTATTTATTTGACAGAGAGGGAGAGAGAGTGTGAGAGGGAGCACAGGTAGACAGAGGGAGAGGGAGAAGCAGGTTCTCCACTGAGCAGGGAGCCCAATGGGGTTCGATCCCAGGACTCCGGGATCATGACCTGAGCTGAAGGCAGTCGCTTAACCAACTGAGCCACCCAGGTGACCCTCAAAGTTAAGAAAAATTATTAAAATCTAAATCACAGGTGAATCATAGAATCACTTCAACAAAACAAGTGCTTATTTCTAAATAAATAATTAAAATTATTTGTAGTAGAAAATTTCAAACTAATTTATAAGACTCTACTGCCAAATCCTAATCAAATATAAGACATTTGGAATGAACTGAATCACTGAGAAATATAATAAATTGGAAAAAAATCAATTAGTTTTTAACATTTCAAAACAAATAATGTAAAGTATACCTATCTAGTTGTCAGAGATACTTACCTTGTTGCCTAGGTTATGTTTCACTCACTACAATCTCAAAATAGCCCTTCCAAATGCATAATTCTCATTTCTCTTTAGTCTTTTATATGGCTTTGTTATAAAACTGGTTTTGGTGTTTTGCATTTAGCGTCTTCAAAGAGTCATTTCGTGAAGTTAATTTCTAACAAGATGGATCCTTAAAGGAAGGAGCACCTGAGTATGATATAGGAGCCCTGGAACTATCACAACTAATTATGAGACCTTGGCCACATCCTTCAGTATTTCTGAATATTGTTCCATAAATCTGAATACCTACCCTGTACCAAGCATTATGTTCACCTTAAAAATAAATTAATTACCAGGGCATCTGGGTGGTGCAGTCAGTTGAGCATCCAATTCTTGATTTCCACTCTGGGCATGATCTCATGGTTGTGCTCTCATGGTCATGAGACTGAGCTCTCATTTGGGTTCTGCTCTCAGCATGGAGTCTGCTTGAGATTCTCTCTCCCTCTCCCTCTGCCCCGCCCACTCATGCTCTCTCTTCCTCTCTCTAAAATAATAAATCTTAAAAAAAAAAGACTCTCTCTCCCTCTGTCTCTGTCCCTCCCCCTGCACACTCTCTCTAAAATAAATAAATCTTTTAAAAAATCTTTTAAAAAATAATTACCTCCTAATTCTAAAATTGCACAATTTCAGAAATTTTTTGAACATTTTTCAATTCAAGATAGAATTAAGCCATAAATAACTCCGATGTTTTAATCAGAAGGATCCAGTAAGAGTGAGGTGCATTTTCTAGTTTGCTCAGCTAGCACAGAAATACTCTTAACTTCTATCCATGCAATATATATAACTAATATTTAAAACTTTCCAATTTAATGTACATTTCCTTCATATTACCAGATAATTAAAAATAACACGAACAGTGTACTAAACCTGGATTCAAGAAGATCAAGTATTTTCTTGGTGGGTCTGCCTGTCATTTTGCTCTCCATGTCCCAGGTATTTACAGTAGAAGTACACAGAATTTGGTCCTTTCCTCACTGAGATCCTAGGAGGATTCTGCACAACCTATACATAAACCACTTTGCTTCATTCAGGAGAAAATGGCTTTATGTAGAAAGAGCATTGTTATTATTTCCCTTATAGTACAAAACATGTTGCATGATAAATTCTGCTTCCCAAAGGAGTTAGCCTTCCCCATTTTCTGTTGAAAGGGTGAATGAATTATGGTTGAGCAGTAGCACAGCAAAGTTCTATCAGTAAATACTGCTTTCAAATACTGCCCTTAGTGATCATATGATTATAATTTTGCTGCATTTTCCCATTTTAAGGCTAATACTATAGAATTTCATACAAACTAACAATCACTCTTTTGGCAGTATGCAAATACAAGTAACACTATACAGTGAAATCTTATTTGGAAAATATTTTTGCTGTATAACTAATTTACACTATTTTTAATGTTCCTGGCAGACACAACATTTTCTCTTTTGCTCTGCAAGGGTAAGAAATACAGCTTTTAACATTAAGTCTAAGAAGAATGTGAGAGGTTAGAAACGGCAACACTGGACTCTCTCCTCTAGCACTGACTGCAGACTGAACTAATCTCTTCAGCATAAACAAAACACACACAAAGCAAAAGACTTTAGACATAAAAATAAATGAGCTAAACGGAGCTTTTTGTGCAGAATATGTGATTTCCACAAGATCCCCCAAGTCCCAGAGTGTTAATTAAAGAAAAGTAATGACATGTCAGTGTAGTAGGAATCACCTAGAATGGCAACACTCGAGCCCCATCAAAGTAATAGTCATAGTGTCCAGCATATTAATACATAGCATGGGAAATTTATGCATCACTAAGCTTCCCCTGATTTTGTTTATATGTGTTTTGGTTTAAAAGGTTGTAATATTGACCGATAGTAAAAATGTTATGGGAAAAGAGATGCTATTTTTACGACTCCTAGATTACACTATATATTTGGGTTAGAAAAGTAGGTGGCATTTTCATTGCCAGGTGGTGAATGGTGTTTCCCCATAAACAAGAGATGCTGATGAAAAGGGGTAAAGAGGGAGAGAGAAAACAAACAAACAGCAAAGGCATTAGTTAAACATATTTCTGGGAGAGTAAAGAAGTCTGCTCTTGGGACATATCATTTCAACGACATAAAAAAAAAAAAACTTTTCACGATCAACTGTTTCTTGATAGATTCTTGTTCTTTCTTTCAAAATCCAAGGACAGAGAAGAGTTGTTTAACTCAATTTTCATTGACTTTCTATTAGAAGTCTACTAGATTCCAGAGGTTTATGAATACTAAACCACTTGGTTAAAAACCTAGGAGAAAAAAACAATGAATACTGTTTTTCTGAAAATAAATAAATTGGAAAAAAAAAAAAAAACCTAGGAGAAAATGACAGGCATCTCCCACAGGCATCAGTGCTTCTTACAATTTGGACTAAGAGTCACCTGGAGGACTTGTTGAAACACCCACTCCTAGGAGCTTGGTTTGGGTTTGGACAGGAAAATTTGCATTTCCATAAACACCTAGATGATTCTGATGTTGCTAGCTTGCAGGCAACACTAAATAACATTGTTCTTGTCATCATTTGGCAATATTTATGTCCATGTGGATTAAGTGAACACTTAAGTTCTATATTATTTTTAAAAAACCCGGACAGTCAGATTCAGCCTATAAACTTTAACAAAGCTGTCTTTCCTTATTATAGGTATCAGAGACAACTAAGAAAGCTGAAAAATATGTTTCAGGTTCACAAATCTGAGTGTCTCAGTCTTACAAGGTCCTTAGATGATTTATAAATGAGCTTCATCTTAAAGATGACTTTTATAAAAAGTGAGAAAAATATCCAGTATTATACAATATTAGTCCCATGGTCACCAAATGTCATAGCTGTGTCTTTATACCTACATTGTTAAATATGTCCCTTATAGCAAAAGCATGCCAGAGATTCTGATTAGATTTAGGGAGTGTGAGGGGTGAGGATGGTGGCATACTCAAGAGGTCTCAAAATCTAAACTAAAGATTGTTATAATTCTAAAAGGATTGTTCTGAAATTACTATATGAACATTGACATTTATCCATCATACCAGTCCAGGTCCAGGCAGGGGCTAAAACCTCCACAGTAGGTTAAACAGGAAGCACTTACTATAATGAATGATTATCTATAACAAAAGACTATCTGGAAGATATAAGGAAGCTATATGGCACCGTACTGCTGAGGGACAGTACCTTCAAGAGGTCAAATTAGAACTTCTAGAGAAGGCATGTTTCAGCTACCAGGTAGCAGAGAAGTTTACCGATTTGGCTAGGCCAGAGCTACTCTGGATTGCTAGGAACCAAGAGAACACTCTCCAGAATGCAAAGGATCAGCAACTGATGGCATGAGCATGAAGTGAAAGTCCAGGTGCTAGTATGGACAGGAGACCTTTGGAGTACACAGGCCAAATGGGTAATGTCTGCAAGCAGGTGGCACCTGGCTGGTGGATGAAGTCCAGGTGCTAAGGGCTTGGACAAGAGACCTTGGAGAACATGCTGTACAGGAGCTCTGAATTCCATGCCCAGAAAACTGTGGAAATGTTATCATGTCCAGGCCAACCCTCTGAGATCATAAAGAGACCACCTTCCTCTGGGCCTGTGCTGAGGCAGTGCTCCCAGCAGGCATTTTCACACTCACACCCTCTCCTTCCTCTTCAGTGTCTCCTGCTTTTGCAAAAACAGCACTTATCATCTGACCAAAAAATGCCACCACTTTTTCTAATCTAATATAAAATGTAATCTGGGAATCATAAAAGTAATAACTCCTTTCCTGTAAGATTTTAGCATCTGCCAGTGTTCTAACCTTTCAGTTATGCAGTGTTATAACCTTTTATAACCTTTTAAACCAAACGACATATAAGCAAAATCAAAGGAAGGTTAATGATGCGTAAACTTTACATGCTGTATATTAACATACTAGACATTCGTGACCTTTATTTTGAGAAGGCTTGAGAGTTGTCATTCAAATTGACTGCTACTAACTGCATTGATTCTCTCCATCTTCTACAGTTTTCTCTTTTAGTTTTATTTTTGTCTTTATTTTTTTTTCTTTCCTTATACTCTTTTGTGTTGTATTTACTATATTTTGAGCTTCTTACAGTGTGAGCTCAGAGGTCTAGATCACTGATCTCAAACTCCCCTTCCAATATAAGAAACTAAAGCACAAATTTTCCTCAAAATATTGCTTTTGCTGCAGTCCACAAATTTTAATAGGTGGTACTTTTATTTTCATTCGGTCTCAAATACTCTGTAATTTCCTTTATAATTTCCCCTTTGACCCATGAGATTTTTAGAACTATTGTGCAAAGTTTCCAAATATTTGGGGTTTTCCAGATATATTTTTTAATTTATTTCTTATTTAAGTTTGTGTCTTCAGAGAACATGCTCTAAGTTATTTCCATTCTTTTAAATTTACTGAGATTTTATGGTCAACCATATTGTCTTGGTTAATGGTCCATGTACAACTGAAAGTAATAACTTACTGGATATAGTGTTCTATAAATGTTAATCAGGTTAAACTGGTTGATGGTGTTGTTCAAGTATTCTATACACTTTCTGATTTTCTGTCTACCTACTATATTACTGATAGAAGAGAGTCAAAATTACCAACTTTAATTGTGGATGTATCTGTTTCTTTCAGCTTTGTCAGTGTTTGCCTCATTGTTTAAAGTTTAAAGTTTATGCATAGACATTTAGGCTTATTATGTTTCTTAATTAATTTACCCTTCTATCATTGGGAAATGTCACCCATCTTTAGTAATATTTCTTGTACTAAAGTCAACTTTGTCTGATATTAATATGGGCATTTCATCTTTCTTATTTTTTTAAAGATTTTATCTATTTATTTATTTATTTAGAGTAAGAGCAAGAGGGAAGAGCAGTGGAAGAGGAAGAGAAAAAATCTAAAGCATATTCACCAATGAGCACAGAGTCCCACGTGGGGCTTAATTTCACAACCCTGAGATCATGACCTGAGCTGAAACCAAGAGTAAAACACTCAACCTACTAAGCCACCCAGGTACCCCTTCAGCTTTCCTATTATTAGAGTTTGAGCAATATATTCTCTTCCATCCCTTTACCTTGAAATCATCTGTGTTTTTATAATTAAAATGTGTTTTTTAAAGAGAATATATAGTTGGAAATGGTTTTACCATTCTGAGGCCCACTGCCTTATAACTGGCATGTTTAGTTCATTTACATTTAATGTAATTATTGATATAGTTGGATTTAGGTTTATCCTGGCAACAGCTTTCTATTTATCTCATAGTTCCTTTGTTTTGTTTTGTTTTCCTTCCATCATTTGGATTGAGTATTTTGATGTTATTTTAAATCTTGTCTTTGGCTTTTGTTTAATTACCTTTTATGAGATGTTCTATGGGGCAAAATATGCATATTTAACTTATTAGTCTCCAGTTTCATTTTTTTTTATTACAATTGTCATAAATTTTACTTCTCCCTATACATGCTGCTATTATTTTGCTTTAAATACATAATATTTTTTCAGAGTAATTTTAAAAAATAAAAATACAATAAAGTCTTTCATATTTACTGACATGTTATGTTTACCACTTGGATAGATCCTCTTTTGTGTACCTCTATTTAGTTTAGCTCCACTTTTTTGTCATGGACTAATTTCCCTGTGGAATTTCCTGAGTTCTCAACATGAATTCTCCATTCTGACTGACCAGACTCAAGAGTCTCTCAGCCCTGTTCCAGATAATTATTTACTGTGAAGTTTCAACATGATGATTCTTCCCCACTTTTCATTCTTCACATAGCCCTAAGGAATCTTACCCTTCTCGTGCATGGTTTAGTACTCAAAGACTTAAGGAGATCCCTATGCAGATTTTTGCATTCTGCATAGTTTAAACAAAAACTAACACCAAACTCTACTCCTTCTAAAAATAAAAATACTTTAGATCAATTTAAGTGTAATTAGCATTCACCTATATATACATTACTTTTGTCATTTCTTCTATCTAATTTTTAATAACATAACAAATAGGAACAGAGGTATCAGTTAGGAAGATATGGCAATAATCCAGGTGATAAAGGTCAATGTCTTATAGTAGGGTAGCAGTGGTGGGGATTAGAAGTGGTTTGATTTGGAGTATTATGTCAAAGGTAGTGGAGAATGGATTTGCTGATAGATTAGGTATGCATTACCAAAGAAGAAGAGGAATCAAAGGTGATTCTAAGTTTTCTGGCCCGGTTAACTGGTAGATTTTCACTATCACTTACTGAGGGAAAGCATCATGGGAGAAGCAAGTTTGGAACATAGAAACTATGAGTTTGACTTTGGGAAATTTAAGCTTAATAAATCAATTAAAATCTAAGTGAAAATATATCAAATTGGATATACAATTAGAGAGTTCAGGAGAAAGTCAGTACTAGAAATACAAATGTGAGATCTGTCAATGGGTATACAGTACTTAAAGACATGAAACAAGATGAGATCATCTAACAAAATTTATATAAATAGGGCAAAAGGTGATCTGAGAGCTGGAGTCCCAGCACACATTTATACTTAAGGAATGAAGACACAAGAGGAACTTGCAACGGAGACTGAGAATTATCTAAGAAGAAAAGTGAGAGAATTATGTCCTGAAAGAAATCTAAGGAAAGATTTTCAAAAGAAAGATGGTTCAAATGGGTCAAATACCACGAATAGCTTGACTGCTTCGAGGTAACACAGCCATTGGATTTGCTGATTTAAACTTTATACATGACAATGAAGAGCTCTGTTTCAATGTAAACACCGACAAAAAGTCCTAGTGAAATGGATTCAGGAGGAAATACAAATAGAAAATGGAGAGCCAGCTAATAATGACATACTCTTCTGAGGAGTTTTGCTATAAAGAGGAACAAATAAACTGGAGTGGAAGCTATTGGGGACATAGCAGAAGTCATGTCCTGAAATAAGTGACAAGGGATGGATTCAAGGAATAGGTGGAGGGAATGAGTTTAGGCAGCACTTTAATCACTTAATAGAAATACAGATACATTAAATTTCATGCAGATGTTTGTATAAGTTTTCTTATAGTTGGTACTGTTCTTGCAATGTTAGGAAGAAAGAGGAGATAATTTTAAAGTTTATTAGTGGTTTCCAGGAGTACAGGTGAAGGGAGGTGATTCTGACTAAGCATATGACCTACAAAGGCCCAAAGCATGAAATATCACCACTTACTAGATTCAGCAAACACATGTTTGTAAATCAAAGATCATGTTGACCTTTGGTAGAAATTCTTAAATATTTTTTACTTTCTGAAATGATTTTAAAATAACTGTAAACCAAAATGTAAAAAACTGAAATGGAAATATCTTTTTAAATATTCTCATGAGTGACAACTTTTATATTCTATGGCAAATGTAATCAATGCAACCTAAGGTGCTTTCAAAATAATTACTAACCAGAATGGAGTCACCATTTGCTTGGTTTAAGAAATACATAAAATTTAAAAATAGAAAAGAAGATCTTTATTCCTGAATACACTGGCAGAGAATGAAACAAGAGGTTAAGAAATTCTCCAACTATCTTCTCGTACAATTTCTGAAGACGAATTTAAGAACTAAGGTAAAAGGAAGACAACAGAGATGTTGTCTTCTTTGTAATGAAATTGAAATAAATGAGGTCCAAGGAGAACTAGATGAAACAAAGTCTATCTCCTGATTCCTCTCTGTCAGGGTAAGAGGGTTAATGTGAAGATTTAGGTCAAGATGGAAGATGATGAACAATCATAATTAGATATGCATTTGAAATATTTTCCTTACTTTGATTCTGTTTAAAAGGAATAAATAATGATTCATAATATATTCAGAGAGCAGATTTTTGCTGCTAGCTTTTAATTCCTGAAGGAATTAGAGTGTTGACAGCATAGCCCGCAAATTTGCCAATCCTCTTTTTGCTGGTTCTTTTGGGATTTTGCCATTTGTTCATTCATTCATTCATTCATCCATCTATTCATTCATTCAAAATAAAAGTCACATCCCCCAAGATTTTTTTGCCTCATATATATCCATAAGACATTCAGCATTTGTATCTGGGAAAGAAATGTCTTATGTGTGTGCTGAGTTACACAAAGGTAAACAAAATTAAACACAGAGAGTGCATTCTTGTGAAAGCATATGTTCAGGGATTGGGAAATCAACAAGCTCCCTGAGGTGAACAAAGCCTTCAGGATAACATGGAATGGGCGGGTCCCATATCACAACCAGTAGATCAGGGAATTACAGCATTTTGCCTGGAAATCATTTATAAAGAATAGTTATTTTACAAAAAGCCATTTTCCACACACCAGACATATTTAAAACAAAGCTAAAAAATGTCTTTACCTCAACAACACAAAAATAATTATCTACGTGTGCAAAAAACAACTATCCAGGTAACAGCTATCCAGATAGCTCAAGTTAGTAATACATTTGCAGAAACAGCTTTATCTGAGTAAGTGTCTCAGTTCTCCACTTCTTTCACAATTGGCAACCAGGCTTTTAAAAGTGCGTTGCAAAGTGCTGTGAAATAAATGATCAGGGCAGCATCAGCAACAACCTAATTCTCTACTATAAACCTGCTACTCGGTCTCTGTCTCTGCCCCATACTCCTCTCATTCTGTTCTCTAATCTTGTAAGCCACCCAGAAATAGACATTTCCCCCTACTTTACAGATACTCTCTTCATTCTTCTACAAAGACTTTCTAGAAAAAAAAAAAATTCAATAGCCATTGTTGAAAAATCCATAATAAACTTTGTCTACACTTTAGTCATCAGATTTAATTTTTCCCACGGTTACTGGGAAAACAGGATTTTATTTTTCTAAAACTCACCTTCTTTATGGGGTTTTGTCCTAATGTGTATCTCCAAATATTCCTTTTTTTTCCAAAATTATTTTAATTCATACTATAATTAGTGATATCTATAATTAGATCTGTTATCTTATCCAAAGGATTATATAAATCTTTCCCTTAATATATTATAGTATATATTCATCTTTACATGCTATGATTCCATGTTTTATTTAACAATTAAAATATTGATAGTAATATTGGTAGTCGTATTTAAAAATTAAAATATTGGTAGTAATAAAATAACAATTTCTTCTAGAAAGTGTAAATATTTCCCAGCAGAATCTCTGACATCTTAATGATACTGATATTTACTAACATAGAACCTTCTTGTTTAAAATTGACTTTGTATTTTCATTTCATTGGCCTACTAGCATTATTTCCATGTAATTCTCCTAAATATCTAGCCTTCAGGACTTATTCTGGCCAGGATCCAGGCTTTTGATTTTTCCAGATCAAATAAAAGACTGTATCTATCAAAAGCTGGGAAGACCAAAGGGAAAAGAGAGACAACACAAAAGAAATCCCAAAAGGTGCAGTAAATTCTATAAATCTGTGGCTTAGAGCCAAAACCAAACAATTTGGCTTTTGGTTGATAATTTTGTTGGAGAGGAAATTTCTGGAGCTGAAGCAATGGGATGACTAAGTCCAGAAATTGAGAAAAGTGAAGAGATGTCCCAGATTTGTCTGGGATACAAACAGAAGTTACTGCATATTTTTCTCTGCACATTTTCAATTTCTAGTAACCTCTACAATCAAAATACACTCTCTCAAACAATTATTTCTTAAGAGAAACTTACTTATTGGGAAAGTAGACATTAAAACATGTCTGTATCCTGTATTACTTTCCTTACCTCCTCATAAAATAATAAGCTATTTCCTATTGATGGGGCCCCACAGGATTAATGGTCCCATTAATGCAGATAATGGTAAAGCAGTCAATACAAAAGAAAAAAGCTCTTCTAAAATCAATCTAGAGGCGTGATCATCACTGAGTCCTCAAAGGTTAATTTCTGAGACAGAAAATATTAGGTCTAGTAGTATTAAAAATTATTCTCATACTTGATAAAATGGTAAGGAAGACTTTATTTAGGAAGTTGCGAATGATGTCAAGACTATCATAACAAGGGAGAGAAATCTGGCTCAATTCTAAATACACCAAAGGCAGCTGATTTGTAACCAAGGAACACAAAGAGGGAGCCAGTAGACAAAAAAAATATTAAGAGACATCAACAGGGGATTCTTGAGAAAGTGAAAATAAGATTCTTGCTAAAGGCAGGTCGAACACTCACATATCGAAGGTGGGGATGAGAAACCTGATCAGATACCAAGAGTCATTAGATATCAAGAGTGGGGGACTTCTTGCTAAACAGACTTAGCAGAATTTTGCTAAAACTGGGCAATGCCAGCATGGCAAAATGACCAAGGTTGAGAAGACAGCTTAGAAGAACCTAACTGGTTTTGTGAAGGGAGAGTCTTTGTTAGCAATTTGATTTAGAAACTCAGACTGACAGTGACTTAAACAAATATGCATTCATTTCTCTCTAATCACAGCATACAGCTAAAATAATGTTCCAGGACTTGAGGAAAAACAAGCTTCCCAAAATTATTTGCATCCTATTACAAAGTTTAGGATTATATCCTCCTCAGAGAAATGCATCAGAATTCCAAATTGTTCAAACTGATGAGAATTTCAAGCCCATTGCCAAGAAGAAACATTTCTCCTCAATTACATTCTGTTCAAAGCATATGTACAGCATTATGCCAAATCCTGGGATTGCTTTCGGAAAAGGACACTGACAACGGTATGGTGGTCACTGAAGCACTCTTAAAAGTATGTGCTGTAAGAAAAATACACATTTAAATTAGTATAGCAGAAAAGTAAAGAAAATTAGTTAGTTATCTTTTTATCTGTAGGTTTCTGTGAATAGCAGTATTTGGTCTTATTTCAGAAAGTTAATCAGAGCAGTGATTTCAGAGATTTTAGCAAAAATTTCAGAGAGATACACTTTCTCGCAAATTCAGAAACAAGTTTTGGTCCAATAGAACCACAAAATAGGTTGTACTTCAGTCACAGAAAGTTTATACGTATTTAATTTTTTTAATGAAATAGTGAATAGCCACCAAAAAGAGCAAGGCTGGAAAATAACACCTCAAACAACAATAGGACGTAAATAAGAATAATTTATGAAGCCATTTTTAACTCTGTAAACTTAAAGGAGACAGACTCTCTTTCTATCTTATCTAAAAAAGGTTTATCAGTGCAAGAAATAGAATAGTCATGTTATAAAACTGCCAAATATTCTGCCTGCATGAGCCATTGAAGAAATTATAACACATTTTATTTTACTGTCTATCATTTTTGTTCTTCTCATGGTTTTTCCCGTAGATGTGATTTTAACAGTGTGTATGCCTTTTTTTTTTTTTAAGATTATTTATTTATTTATTTATTTGTCATAGAAAGAGAAGCAAGAGCAAGCACAGGCAGACAGAGTGGCAGGCAGAGGCAGAGGGAGAAGCAGGCTCCCCGCCAAGCAAGGAGCCCGATGTGGGAGTCGATCCCAGGACGCCAGGATCATGACCCGAGCCGAAGGCAGCCGCCCAACCAACTGAGCCACCCAGGCTTCCCTGTGTATGCCTTTTTATATCTCTATTTCATTTTTATGCTTATTAAGGCTTATATGCTATAGCCCAATGATCATATCTACTTAATTTTCTCTGTATCAGGCTCAAGTAGGCACTGAATAAATATTAAGGCAAGACTACTTTCAAGATGATTTATCTCCATTTGATTATTTATTTGATTCTTTTTTTCATAATGCCATGTATTAAAACCAGTATCTCAAACCCAGGTAATTTAATATGAGACTTATTATGGATGTGTAAACACATACACATTCACATACATACAAACACATTCATACACACACCACACCCACACACACACACAATACATATTTTCAAGTGATTCACATACGAAATCTTTACTCAATCTCTCACACTGCAGATATTAGTTTTATAGTGAAATTATCCATAAATATCTCAAGAAAAAATGGGCCCCTCCAAGCTCATGGAACTTTTATCTGAAATGATTTTTAAAACTACTAAGGTCTGCATAGTATTCCATTGTGTATATATACCACATCTTCTTGATCCATTCATCTGTTGATGGACATCTAGGTTCTTTCCATAGTTTGGCTATTGTGGACATTGCTGCTATAAACATTCGAATACTATGCAGCCATCAAAAGAAACGAAATCTTGCCATTTGCGACAACATGGATGGAACTAGAGTGTATCATGCTTAGCGAAATAAGTCAAGCGGAGAAAGACAAATATCATATGATCTCCCTGATATGAGGAAGTGGTGATGCAACATGGGGGCTTAAGTGGGTAGGAGAAGAATCCATGAAACAAGATGGGATAGGGAGGGAGACAAACCATAAGTGACTCTTAATCTCACGAAACAAACTGTGGGTTGCTGGGGGGAGGGGGGTTGGGAGAAGGGGGGTAGGGTTATGGACATTGGGGAGGGTATGTGCTTTTGGGTAAATTGGAAGGGGTGGTGAACCATGAGAGACTATGGACTCTGAAAAACAATCTGAGGGGTTTGAAGTGGCAGAGGGGTGGGAGGTTGGGGTACCAGGTGGTGGGTATTATAGAGGGCACGACTTGCATGGAGCACTGGGTGTGGTGAAAAAATAATGAATACTGTTTTTCTGAAAATAAATAAATTGGAAAAAAAATAAAACAAAAACAAAACAAAACAAAAAACAAAAAACTACTAAGGTCTGCAGTAAAGTAAATAATAGGCAATTGAGAAGCACCAACCCCATCTTTCATATGCACAGTTCAACTTTCATCAGTGGGAAGTGATCCTTGGGAAGGGATAAGTGAGAGCACTTACTTTGATGGGTGAGTATTATAATTCTAGTCCACCAGACAGTTAGGCATGGACAACACTACTCCCCAAACCCATGAAAATTATACCAGTTATCAATCTTTACTTACTGTGATATCAATTATTAATATTTCAAACTGAAAGTTTTTTGAGTTAATGTACAAGTTTCTCTCTTCTCTCTTGGGAAAGGATAGCATTTGTAAATACACTTGACAGATCACTGGCAAGGCACCACCTCTAATATTATCCTTATAGAAGTGATATTTGTTTTAACAACCAATAATGTATCATTCTTGTCAATAAGTTCCCTTTAAAACGGTATTATTTTCTTGAAGTTGAAATTTTTAATGCAGAATAAAGACAGTTTTATTGACACATTCATTTCCTCTATTAAAACTTGCATCTTGACTTGCATGAATCAAATAGTCATTTACAGTCCAGAGGAAGCAAAAATAGGACATTGGATAATCTGTAAGAAACACAGTGAAAATAAATCAATGCATTTAAATCTCATTTAAAGTATGAATTTGGACACTCACAGTAATTAGAAAAATAAAGGCATTCTCAAGTAATTTAACTATAGTGGTCAAGAGCATAGCCTTTGACATTACATAAAATAGCTCTGTTTCTTGAAAATTATATATCCATGAGCAAGTTCATGTCTTTGAGCCTTAGTCACTTTAAATGTCAATAAGAAAAATAATACCAAACTCTTGAGTAATTATATGCATTAAGTGACATAAGGTACATAAATTGCTAAACATAGTATAGGGCAAACAGTAAGTTCTCAATAGATGGCAGTGCCATTATTAGTATCTTGTCAAAATTATAGTATTGTCAGAGCAACTGACTAAAATCATATAGCTAGTTATGAATATGAAATGAAAGATTCCTAATTTAGGCTAGTTTACCTGAGATAATAATTTTTGCTTGAGTTATCTAAATACAGCATTATATTTCACTTTATAGTCATAGGTGATTTAATTCTTTCAAAGATACTTCTGTGGCTCCATTCATGAATTCATAGGCCAAAGGTTAACTACAAGGTCACAGTGAGAAACTACCTATGGATTTAAGCCTGAATCTGAGAATTGGCCTTCCATCTCTACAAAAGTATAAAAGATTTTTTCCTTTTCCTACCCTACAGAAAAATACTGTAGTACCTAAGGAGCCAAAAGGAAAAGAAAAAATCTGAAATCTTATTTTCAGATGTAAAGAAAGACTGAGTGAAAAATAAATGAACAAAAAACAAACAAAAAACCGCTAGCTAAAATGGCATTAGGGGATACTAAGTACAAGTATATTTTATACAGAATATTTAATAATGTGATACATAAATCATCACACTAAAACCCGAACTGTACGTTGACTCAGGGGAAGTTGCAAAGGTTAGAACTTAGACAAGTAATAAATGAGGAAACCATCCTCATTACCTTGAGGGTAAGTGTTGTATCAGGACAAAGGTTTTCTACAAAACTGATTTATTACTTGCTTTCTAACAAAAATGTACTAAGAATCTTGTTCATAAAGTTCTCCTGCTGTTAATTCATGCTGTTTCTATTTGCATGAATGCTGTATATATATTTAACTCCTGGCCACGGATATGCCATCAAAAAGTAAGACAAAATCTTTTTCCTAAGTAACAGAAAATCATAAGAATTTTATACACAGAAGTACCCAATCTGAATTCTGCTAGAGAATGTTACTCAATACCTATATTTTAAATTCTACAAAGACTAAGAAAGGGATCTATTTATGTGCCAAAACGAGAGGAACCACCATCTATCCTTGTCAGCCAAGCTCAAAATTTGAAAATTGTCTTTGACATATTTGCCACTCAAACCCCATTTAGTTACTTGTCCAGTCTTGTCAATTTTACCTCCAATACATCTCATATTGATCCCCTCTTTTCCAGTCTCCTGAAAAAGTAAAAGTGCAAATAACATGCCCTCTTAGCTATTATTGATGTGGTCTCCTAACTAGTTTTCCTAACTCTCAGCCTCCCCTACTCCAGTGCATTCCTCTCACAAACACAAGATTATTTTGCCTAAAATATCTCACTGATCACACCACTTACCTGATTCAAAGCCTGCAATGGTTCCCTGTGAGAGAAAATAGCTTAGATCCACCATATTTTGTCTCAGAAGAATTGAAATATTTAAGCTTCATAACATTTAATTCAGCCAAAAATTTGTGTCAGGAAACTACAAATGCTGAAACATTTATTAACACTGAAGGGTCTGGGCTGAATGTATAGGGAGGTGATAATTAACCTACCATGACATCAATGAACTAGAGCCAATTATTCAACCCACATCAGACATTAGATATTCTTTTGATATTGGGAACATAGGTAAGGGCAGAGACATTTTAAAAAGTGTTTAAAAATAAAATGAATTAATTCAAAAACATTAATATCAAATCAAAGAGCAGAACCTTGATTGTCAACACACCTTTTTTTTTTTTTTAAGATTTTATTTATTTATTTTACAGACAGAGATCACAAATAGGCGAAGAAGCAGGCAGAGAGAGAGGGGGAAGCAGGCTCTCTGCTGAGTAGAGAGCCCGATGTGGGGCTCGATCCCAGTACCCTGGGATCATGACCTGAGCCGAAGACAGAGGCTTAACCCACTGATCCACCCAGGTGCCCAGATTGTCAAAACACCTCTTAATGCCACTTCTCAAGTCCAAACCATCTAAATACTCTCTCTCCATGCTTTCTAGCTGGCACCACGGCACCTTTGATACTCCCTTCCTACATAGAAATTTTAAGAAAAATGGAATCTCAAAGTATACCCATTACATAGAAAAGAAAGTAGGATGGGTTCCTATGTATTAATTCTTTACTGTTTTTGCCTTCACATTTTTTCCTGTTTTACTCTTCACTGAAACTTCTACTATCATTAGAGTGGTTATTTAAGAAGTTGTCACACAGAATTAAAAGAAAATAGAGGAGAAAATGGAGGGCTAGAAGAACAAGAGATGGCTGTTATCCACATCTGTGGGCTAATCCTTAGGAAAGAAAATTACTCAAGTAATCTGGATAAACTGGAAATATACCAGAAGAAGATTTGACAAATTAGTCTGGTGGAATATATTGCCAAAAGCATTCTTTGGATTATTCTCCTAGAACTATCAGCAAAGATGCCTCTTCCTTTTCTGGATTATAAAGACATGTAAGCTCGAGCTGCATGCAACCATCTTCCCTGAGGCATGGAGCTAGCCCTCTTAATTTGAAGAGGATAAAGCCACATAGAGAAACTGAGGCAAGAGATGGAGAGAAAACCCTCAAAACATTGTGTTAGCTCTTTCAACTGGTTCATTAAATGGACCAGCTGACTCTACTGACCTTTTAGTGTAATGAACAAAATTTTATCTCATTTTTCTTTTTAAAATTTAAGCCAGTCTGAATTGTTTTTTTGGCTCTTGTAATTGACATACTTCTAATACTGATATTAAAAAAATACATTGGTTTATTGTAGTGGGTTTATGTATGTATTGTACTGAGTAAAGCAAGAATATACAATGAGCTATTCTGAATTCCTTTTTCATTATTGGACTATGTTCCATTAATAGGGACGTGGCTCTGAGAGTGTGTCTTGTAGATTAAGTTACAAAAAGGATATGGTCTGGTTTTTAAAGCACAAAACTTTTACTTAGCGGAGTTGACATTTATTTGCTACCTGGTGTTACTGAACTCTTAAAGCATTATTTTCTTTATGTGTAAAATAGGTATTCTAATAATAGTATTTACCCCACTATATTTTGTGAGAGTTAAATGAAATAATGAATGAAAATGTCCCTAAAACCAATGTATAATGAATATTAACAGCTAGTAATATTGTCATTATCTTCAGTTTAACTTAAATGTTTTACTGATAAGTATTGTGGGTAAGTCAACCAGTAATAATAGCAATAATGGGAGTTACAATATAGAAAGTAAATAAATTTTCAATACTAATCTAGAGAGTAAATACAGCTGACAATTGAAAAACACAGGTTTGAACTCTATGGGTCCACTAATATAGGATTTAAAAAAATATATAGTAAAGTATTGTAAATGCATTAACTCTTCCTTATAATTTTCTTAATAATATTGTATTTTCTTCAACCTACTTACTGTAAGAATAGAGTATATAATACATATATATATGTTAATAAACTGTTAATGTTACTGGTAAGGCTTCCAATCAAAAGTAGACTAATAGTAGTTAAATTTGGGGGGAATCAAAAGTTATACATGGGTTTTTGACTGGGTGAGGGTTCAGCACCTCTAACCTTCATGTTGTTCAAGGGTCAACTGTATTTAGAAATGTTAAAGAATGTTTTTAAGGAAAAAATCATGACTTATGCAAATATAAAATATATACTTACAAATTTATCATATTAATTAATAAGGGAACCAGTATGATGTAAAAAAACAGAAATAATTTTTTTAAAGATTTTTATTTATTTATTTGATAGACAGAGAGAGATCACAAGTAGGCAGAGAGGCAGCAGAGAGAGGGGGGGAAGCAGGCTCCCCGCTGAGCAGAGAGCCTTATGCGGGGCTTGATCCCAGGACCCTGAGATCATGACCCGAGCTGAAGGCAGAGGCTTAAACCACTGAGCCACCCAGGCGCCCCAAAACAGAAATAATTTAAAGAAGAAAGGCACATATGCGATCAAGAAAGCTGAAATGAGTTTCCTACATGGTGCAATATATTATTGAATTATTGAATACATACAGTCAATACACATAAGAAAATAAAAAGCTATATCTCCACCAAAAAAAAAAATTCAACTGCATTTCTACAGATAAGTACCATGTGCATTAAATAAAAAAGAACCATGTGCAATACTAACAGTTTCTGCAATTTATAAATTATAAAATATCTCAAAGACAATTAGAAGTACAGATCCATATATAATAAGATAACCCTAGAAGGATCCACTAGACAATGGCCAACATTTTATTGCATTATCTTTTTGACCATTTCAAAGTCTGTCACCATTTTTTTCTAAAAAAAATGTTTAAAGAAATTTCATCTTATCAGTACCTGAGGAATTAGATATGACAGCCCTAAACATCTTTTAACTTCATACCTCCAGTTTTATTATCCTAATGTTCTCCCTATTTTTTGAAACTTTAAGAAAAGCAATGTTGATTCTGTTCTTCATAATGGTCTCTACAACTATAAATGTCTTTATATCTCTACAATGGATAGTTGTTTTCTGAAGACTACTAGGTTTGGTAATACTCTTAGCACTGGCAATTTGTCAATTTATGTTTTCCCTTTGGAAAATTTCTTCTCACTTATACACCCCACAATAAAAAGTACAAATCGTTTAGTATGACAAGTCCTCTACACCTGGTCCAAACCTGTATTTTCAATTTCATTTACCACTGCCCTTCTCCCCCTTCACATTCCAACTGAATGTGTTCAATCTCTGTTCAGAGCACAGAGTATGGGCTGATAACTCTCTGTCTCTGTTCATAATATTCCTTTATTTAGAATGTCCTTTGCTTCACATTTATATGTTCAAGAGACTGGTCTCTTGAATTTCACTGCCTACTTTAAAACCCTGGCCCTGCCCCTTGTTTTTAGATTACTATTCTAACTTCTCTGTAACTCAGTTGATTTATTTGTAAATGAGGACAATAATAATCCTTCTTCAGAGAGTTGTTTTTAAAATTAAATTAGATAAATCAGATAAACCACTTAATAAAATCTTTGGCATCTAATAAACTCTTATTGTTAGCAGTCATCATCATCACTCTCCAAGATCCTACCACATACCACAAATTTTGCCTTACCTCTTTAAAAATGAAAAAAAAAAAAAAAAGACTTTTGTCTAAAAACCTCCACAGTTCTTAAGCAGAGAGAGTTTCATCTTAAAAAAAAAAAAAAAAAAAACCACCAGCGAGGGTATAAATCCACAGGTCTTTCAGTGAAGCCCCTCCCCCACTCTTTTCACTCTAGAAGAATTTATAACTATCAGTTCCTTTGACAAATATGTTTTCCTTCCCCTGGCCTTTCTACTAGTTCAAACCACAAAAGCCATAATTTTGGACTGCTCTTTGAGCTCACATTCTCATGCCTGACCCTCCTTAAATTTGTCATCTTTTTTTTTTTTTTAATTGTTGTTTATTTACTTTTGTCTTAATTCATATTGCTGTTGTGGTCTCGTATTAGTCCTATATTATGGCAAAAAATAAGTTGAAAGAAACAAGTAAAATCTAAGATCTTTAGTTCTCAACCAGATACCTACCATGGTCACAGATTCTTGAGGAATATACACAATGGGATTATTCCATACTAGAGTCTCAAAGCTCAAGGTGGTGTCCTGTTGAAATACAGTACATCACATGAACTTATAAAGTACACCTCTCGGTGGGTGTGGTGGCTGAAATTTATCATCAAGAAATGCCATCCTTTGGTATTGTGTTTACCACAGAAAATATTTTCATAAACTCCGTATTAAAAGCTTTGTCCTAAGTCCTCACCTGATCATGGCCGTCTAAATGCCATTATTCAGATGACAAAAAAAAGGGAAGACCTACAGAAAGCCACACTTAAAAGAGGTACAGCTAGGCATTTCCAGGGTGGAGTTAATCCTCTTACAGGCAACAACCTGGGTGTATGTTTCCAAAGCAGCCACAAGGGAGAACCAATAAGCAATGTGAAGAGCTTGTGAATTTCTAAAGTATCAAATCCAGAAGTTCAAGCCAGGAAGACTTAAGAGCTTCTATTATTTGGAATCAATCATTCATTTATTTGATAAAATATATTAAAAGCAGAGTTACCATGTTAATATTTGGATAAAATAGTGAACAAGGTAGAAAAGATAAAATATGCTCTCACAGGGTATATGACTCAGGAAGGTAGTTAGACAATGCAACTAGAATTTACTTCCACCAGAGGAAAAGGATTTCAATAAGAAGAAGCCAATGTATTAAGGGTCAAAAGGGAGATCAAAGAGCAGAGGCAACTAGCCAAGCCAAGGAAAAGCTTTCCATAGGAAATGTCATCTAGGTTGAAACTTAGTGATAGTACAAACCACATTAGTGATGAATGCTAAGGAAACAAAATGAAACAGGGAAACAAGAGCATAAACTGCCAGATGTGGAGGATGAGGGGATTGCTTAGCCACAAAATTAGACAAAACTGTCCTAAATATGACAGCCCAAAATGCAGTCTAAAATTTGGAACCACTTTAAACTACAGTTCTTTATGTATTTTAAATATTTATTTATAGGAGAGTTTGAGTGGGACAAGAGAAGAGAATCAAAGGGGTTGCCTCACACCGTTTCTCAAAGACATTTGGTACTAACCCAAACCTCTCAGATCCCCTACATCTAAACAAAAGCCTAGTGGTTACTGGAGTCATCTTCCCCAGAAGGCAATTCATATAACATGCAAGTTCACTGTGCAAAATTGTCCCTTAAAGGAGTTTTCATAAATACAATTTCTTCATCCAATTATATTACCAGCCATGCCCTAGCACCTTACTAATGTTAAGTGGCTCTTTACGTATAGGTAAGACTCCTGAGAGCTGACTGGCTGGCTGACTCACCCCCTTCTCTGGCTCTAAGTGAAAGTAGGAAATTATGTTTAATTTTATTTCTGAGGAATTGCAAGGAATACCAGATCTAGGAGTAAAAGCAGGATGAGAAAAGCTTGAAAGAAAGATGAATACAGACCAAAAATTTATCAACTTCATAATCTGGCCAAGGACTGTTGCTGTAAATATAATTCCTAACAAATGTATTGTTTTACATAAGATATTTTTAAATTGTGCTAAATGGCCTTCTTCCCTACTATTTTTTCCTACACAAAATTCTAGAAAGTGCTCATATATACCCTATCTTTCACAGACATATGCCCCTGTTTAGTTACTGCCAATGTATTTGTTTGCTAGTAAATAGAAAGAGTCATAATGATGGCTTCCAGCTTCTTTATTTTATGTACACCTTCAATTAGAGCTGGCTGAAAGCACCTCTCACATTCTCCTATCCATTTTTTCCAAGAAAACCTTGATAAATTTTAGTTCTCTTGCTATCAAATTTACCAAAATGGCTATTTCCTTTTTATGTCTGCCTTTGTGTTCACAGCAATTTCTTAGCCTCTTTTGTAAATTTGCCAAAATCTTAATTGCATTTACAAAAGCAAGCAAATTAAATGCATAAAGGAGTATACCAAATATAGAGGTTTAAAGAAAGACAAAAATAAAACAAAATGGAGTGCAGAGAGTAGCATTTAAAGCTCATTTTGTTTTTTAAAATTTCTAATTATTATCTTATTATAAATGGACAAAGAACTTCAAATGTCTGCAAAAGGATTTTAAAATGGTATCACATTCTTAAAATTAATACTTGTAAAGTATTCATCTATCTAGTTGATTTAAATCTCAAAACCTAAGTGTTCATGCCAGAGTAATTAACAAGGTTTGGCTTATTCAATTGTGAATAGTCTGAAAATAAGTTCCTGAAAAAATTTTAAAAATTAAAAATGGTAAACATTAAGTAA
Source organism: Neogale vison (assembly GCF_020171115.1). Taxonomy (NCBI): domain Eukaryota; kingdom Metazoa; phylum Chordata; class Mammalia; order Carnivora; family Mustelidae; genus Neogale; species Neogale vison. Next base: position 31,934,345 of record NC_058102.1, on the reverse strand, counting down.
ATCATCCCTTTTTTTCTTTTTCTTTGTATTTCTTATCTGCTTCATAACAAATTTTATATTTTCTTCGACATGTTAAGAAAGGACATTTATTAAGAAATAGATACAGCTTTATAGCAAAACTGAATATTGTGCTAAAAATTCACTAAAAATAAACTTCTTTGTCTTACAGTGATAAAACAATATGGAACCAGTGTACAGAAAGGTCTTAGAATATTTGTGACAGTAGAATAACTAATTTAAAACATAAACAAACACCTACCAAAGGCAACAGAGAAATGAAAAAACCAAGCCTCCACTCCCCAAACTGACAAGATATATTTGCATAAGAACAAGCATTCTCAAAAGCTATCTCAAAACTTAACATCCTAATGAGAACTAATATAACTTGGCCATAAAGTCGCATTCCAACTTTTGCTGTCATGTAATCTACGGGAATCTAACTTCCAACTATCTTTACAAGAGCTCAGACAAACTAAAAGCCTAATACCATCTTTAAGTATTATAAATCATGCTGTATCCGTTTTTGTTGTTTAGGCAAAATATGTCTATCATAAAGGTTATCTGATGATTAATCATTAGTGATCTTTTATTTCATAGTTGGATGGGATGAACGCTCAAAGTTCTTCCTACTTGTAACCATTTGACTTTTTAAGCTAATCCACTAATTGAAAGCTCTTAAACCTCTCAGTCAATGAACCAGTTAGGATTCCAAGGTACCAGTTAGGATTCCATGTGTTGAAATGGATGTAACAATCAACCCAAACTAGGTTAACAGAAAAGTTCAAAGTTTCATACAGAGTTTTATTCAAGACTCAAGTTCTGTGCGGTAAGCCAGCTGTAAAGATGATTCCTAATAACTCTAGCTTCCTAGTATTCATGACTTCCCACAATGAATCAGGGTTTATTAGTATGATTAAATGAATAATATAGAAATAGCTATATGGGGGAAAAAAAAAAGAAATGAAATAGTCATCTGAAAGTTTCAAGGCAGTGTCAAAAAAACACATCTTCCACATTGGCTTCATGGATCACTCGCTCTGGGGGAAGTTTGACACCATGTTGTGAGGAAGCGGAAGCAGTCTTGTGGAGAAGACCACCTAGTAGTAAAGTAAGAGAAGGCTGGCTTGACAACAGCCAGCACCAATTCCCCATCTATGTGTGTGATCCTCATTGAAGGCAAATCCTCTAGCCTCAGTCAAGCCTCCAGATGACTGCAACACTGGCCAACACAAGACTACAAGTGCAACCTCATGAGAGATCCCCCCTGCCAAAACATCTCAGGCAAGCTGCTCATTTCTTACCCACAAAACTGTGGGTGATATTAAATAATGATCATTGTTTGAAACCATTAAGTCTTCAGATAATATGTTATTTAACCACAGATAACTAATAAACTGTACCATGAAGTACAAGTCGATACACATTTCTTTGCTCTGTGTATGCATGTTGGCTCTTCAATGCCAGGCCTCAAAGAGTCTCAGGATAGCCACTAGCAACTTAACAGCAGTGGGATACGTACTCAGAAAGATTGTGAGGGGCCAGATCATGAAAATCATTGTAAAGATTTTTGCTTTGGGCTGTTAATGAGAATGAGAAGTCATTTAAGGGATTTGAGCAGAATAATTATTTTATCTGGCTTACAACTTTAAAGCATGTAAACCTAGATTCTGTGCTGAGAAGTCTACTGCAAACATCCAAGAAATGGAGGATGTGCGGGTGAGATGACACAGATGGTGAGAACTGGTCAGATTCACTACTTATGATACCTGTGGCGAGCTACTGAACTCTGAAAATGTGACAGGTTCTACACATGTATACTTGAGACAGTGCTATCTTCCTCACAGTGTATTTTACAGCATTATACAAAAGAAGAATGGGACACACCCAATGAGTGCTTGCTCCTCAGTCTCAAACAATCACAAACTATGAATAGAAAACCATAGGCAGAGGGCAGGGAAAGGAGAATCCTGTGGCTGTAGATCACAGGATGAGGAGAATTTGAGAAATGTTCAGGAAACCTTTGTTTTCTATATTTCAACATTTTCATTAAATTTAAGAAAATAACAGAGCACTGCAAAGACAAGAGAGAATGAAATTTTTTCAATTTTATAGAATTTCTTCACAGAGGTTATCATGAAAAAAAAATTGGCCTACCTTTAAACCCATCAAAGCAATGCCTTTTGAATAAATTTTAATGCAAGCTGCTATATCATTGGGGTTTGAGGTTGTTGATCCTTGCTAGGATAACTCAGGACATAAGCACAATCCAGAGGTCAGTGTAAATGTAGAGAACTAAACAAAATTCACCAAATGGAGGATTTAAAGGTAGAACCACAGGGGTCTTCTAGTTTATATGAGTTTTATTCCTAGAAGTAGGATCAAAATTGGGTCTTTAACAAGATGCCCAGTGTCTCTAGTTTTGAAGAAGAATGTTATAAAAAGTAAAATGGAGCTAGAGCCTAAAACTGAACTCCCTAGACAGCTTTCCAGTGTATTAACTGCCAGCACTTGTGGGTTATTAAATGTAGAGATATTTGAGAAAAGTTAAAAGAAATAAAGAACAGAATAACAAACTAGTTTTCAAAATATTCTTAATGAGGGCCAAGCCACTTCTTATTTTCTGATCCATTCACCATGCTTCTTACGCATGGGGGGTGTGTTGGGGGCAGTTAACTCCAATATCTGTCCTTCTAAACGTTTAGCCTTCCCTACCCCTCCAAACATAAAAATCAAATCCAGACAGAAATACATGGCAAATTATACAAAAGATAATCCAAAATACACATATTTATATAAGAAAAACAAACAAGGACAACACTTGGAAAAATATGCAAAATCAGTTTAAAATAGTTTTTACAAGCTGAGTAAAAAATACAAAATACAAATAATATAATCCTAAATCTGAGACAGAAATTAGCATAGATAATCATGGGCAAGTATTTATTTTTATTCAGTTTATTAGTGCTTAGTTTCCTGTGTTGGTGTTTATCTACTGTTTATAAATATGTCCTATCCTCACCTTTTATATAACAGTTTATATCTAGAATGAAACTTTTTTTTAAACTTGTTTAAAAGTGTGTTTCCATGGCTAAGTATTATAGTACCTGCACTCCTAAAATAAGAAATAATCATTGTCGTGAAGAATTTAACAGTCTAGATAAGGGAAAATGCCTGGCCCTCTGTGTAATGACCTCACATGACATGTTGAATAAGTAGGATGGGTCCAAAAAGAGATTATACCTGTGTATCTCTCCCTCTGAATGGGCCAAAAAATTGCCCAGAAGTCACATGAGCTATAAAGTGCCACATATGAATATTAGCATCCTATGCATTTCATAAAACGTGATCAGATGGCAAATAATGTCCACCTTCTTTATTAAACTCAGTGGAAATGATTTCTGTCCCTTACCACTTAGAGTCTTACTTGGAATATCCCCTAGGTAAAGACAACATTTCAACACAGAAGTATATCTGTTATCTTATATGACATGTTGGTAAAAGTGAGTGAATGAAATATTTTCAGATTTTACTAAAATATACTTTAATGTATATATAAATTATATCACTAACAAAATCTTTATGATATGGCATTTTGTGTCTGTCTGCAAATAAAATATCTGTCTGCAAAATGAATCATCTTTCTGTTGTGAGTTAAGTACCTTGTATTTTAAAAAAATGTTTTTACTCTGTCCGTGCAAACATATGATGACATAACAGAGTATCTTCAATTCATCTAGTGTTGTTTAATTAGCTGTGCAGTGCAGGGGAAAACTAGATGCTTAGATATGCCTACGCCAGTGACTGGCTAAGAGTAGCAGTGGCAAAATCTCTTTTCCTCTTTGTGTCATAAATTCCACATGTGAAATGGGCTGGTTATTCCCTAGGGATAAACTGTCAATACGGTGATCACTTACCACATGTGGTTCTTGACCATCTGAATGGCTAGTCCAAACTGGTATGTGTTATAAAGGTAAAATGCACGCACAATTTAGAAAACAATACAAATATGAGGTAAAATAACTCAACAATAATTTAGATTGATCATCTTTTGAAATAATTTTTTTACATGTTGGGATAAATAAAATATAACTTAAAAATTATTTTCATCTGTTTTGTTTTACTCTTTTAATGTGACTACTAAAAAATTTCAAATTAAGTGTGGCTCACTTTTGTTACTCTCATTATATTCCTATTAGAGAGCATTGCCCTAGAGGTTTTTCCCAACACTTTTCCAAGCATGACAACTTTTCAGTGCTTTACAAGTTTAAAAAAAACAAATTTTTTTTAAATCCAACTACTGAGGAATTACCTTTTCTTTCTTTGTTTCTTTGTTTCTTTCTTTCTTTCTTTTTTCCCTCTCTTCTAGTTTACTGGACTGGAATGAATTTGAAAATGCAATGAAAGGAAATCTATTCACAGATTCATTCCCTTAATTTTTCCTGCCTGTGTCGTTAAGCATCAAAACATGAGATGGCATCAATAGGAATGGATTAACCAGTTTATACACTCCTCCTAAAGGGTTAGAGTTGGTCATTACTTGTTAACTCTACCAGCTTATCTATAGATGATGCCTGTTTCTGAATACTAGTATGTTTCCACCAATGTATATTCCACATAGTTCTGCTAATATATTGACAAAGGTCATTTCCACTCTAAAATCGTCAAGAACCTCTATGCTTTCTTCCAGACTCCCAGCCGCCAGTGTATCCCACAACCCACCTGGGCAACATTCTTCTCCACAGCCAGCCCTTAATAGAAATGGCAGAAGTCTACAGCTTGTCCCATTACCAAGGTCTCCCTCAAACCCAAATAACCCTGACTCTGCCACTATATCTGCACCCTTTCTGCATGTGCATCCGTTTCTCAGGGGTGAGTACGCCACAGGGCACAAAACTCCACCTGCAGCACTGAATTCTAAGCAATGTCTATAAAAGATGACCTGCTTGCTTTCTAATTCTAAAGTCCTAGAATTGAGTCCATATTTATCTCAAAAAGAAAGAACTCCAGAAATGCATATTTTACATCCTATATTTACTCAGTTACTTTTATGAGAATTCATTTGCATAAATGAGATAATTTTTTCTTTCATTATTTTTTAAATCATGTTTTTTGACCTAAATGTTGAGCATATGGCATGTAATTTCATATAGGAAATTGGCTTGGTTTCTCTAATTCTCATTTTACCATTTACTCCCTTGAGTTGTCATATCCAAAGTTCTGACAAAAAAAAGAAACACATCACTGTGTTGTAACTAACCAAAAGCAATGCTGCCACTCTGGGTTCATGAAACCTTTAAAAAATCAAGGCACAAAGGTTTATAGAAAATGCTGACTTCTTCAATAGTGAAGTGCTCTCTTTCATGTTTTACTATAAAATGATATAGAGTTTTATCAAAATATCTTCTAAGACTAAAATGAGAAGTATACTAAAATTCTCCTCCAAAAAGGCAAACAAAATGAAAATGTTTCACAAGTTCATTCAATTTCCCATTCCCTTTTAATAAAGAATAAGCCATTGATAGAAAAATGAGCAAAATTGCAACAAATAGCCCGTCAGTTCACATATATTACATCAATGAAAAAAAAAAATAATCTCAAAAAGTATAAAACACAGAAAGGATTTGACAAAACCTCAGTGGATTGACTTTAAGAACATCAGACAGCAACTAAAGAGATTTAAGTCAGTTAAAGAAATGTAAAGGGATTTTTGGCCAAGAGAATCACCATAAAAAAGGACATATATTTAACAGCGTGTGAATATTAAAAAACAATAAAAGGGGCAAATGATATAATTAACTTTATGAGACATTGAGTAAGCTATCTTTTGTATTGCATCTTTTGAAAAGGCTGTTATGTGCCCTAGGACATTTTAATTTTATTTTTTAAATTTTATTTACTTGAGAGAGAGAGAGAAAGAGATGGAGAGAATGAGTGGAAGGAGGGAAAGAAGGAAAGGCAGACTCCCTTAGGACCAAGGAGCCTGATGCAGGATCTGATCCTGGGACCCTGGGATCATGACTAAGGGGAAGACAGACACTTAACCAACTGAGCACCAAGATAACCTGCACTATAGCATTTTTAAATAAAGCTTTATGATTAAAGTGATTATGAGCTTAATCATTATAGTTAGTATTTATAAAGTCTGTATGACTTGTTACATTCCTTTTGTGGACTATCAGTGTTATTTCTCAGAAAATAAAACATTTTTTCCATTTTGTAAATAAGGAAGCTTAGACACAGAGAAAATAAATGACCTGTCCAAGGCCATCCAACTAATAAGTGACAGAATCAGTATTTGAACTTAGAAAGTCAGGCTCCAGAACTCAAGATCTTTAGTGCTTTGCTGTACTAATGAATTGGATACACCTTATTTCCACATCTCATGCCCCTGATAACTTAAAACATACTAAAAAAAATAATTAAGAAAATAATCTCTTAAAAAAAAGAAAGAAAAAGTAGTCTCTAGACTACTAGACTCATAGTATTTTAGAGGAAGCCACAACAAATTTCAGATATTAGCACACTAGTCCAGGAAAGTTAATTATTTAAATCAAACATCATTTTTACTTGGGAAGTTTTAGCCAAAGTTCAAAAGAAACTCTCTCACACTTAAGAAAACCTTAATGTTTGTGTCACCTGGGTGGCACAGTTAGGTGGGCATCCAACTCTTGATCTTAAACTTAAAACTCAATAAAATATGAATGGAAAGCCTCAGACATCAATCAGATAATAGATGACAAATTCTTTTTCATTTCTTTGCTTTTATTTTTGAGTGCAACTTCACTGCACATATTAAATCCAATGTAATTATTTGTCTCTTGTTAGTCGATTTTATTGGTTTATTGAAGTGGGAAGCAGAATTCTCTAACGGCCCCTAAGATTTCCCACCCTGTGTTGTACATGCCTCACATAATCTGTCAGACTATGAATGTCATGGATTTTTATTCCTGTGATTACATTATGTGATATGGTATGGCATAGCTGACCTTGAAACAGGGACATTATCTAGGTGGTCCTGAACTAATTACATGAATCCTTTAAAAATAAAATTTTCCCACCTGGTTGCAAAATGAAATTAGAGATTCCATGCCTGAGAAGCATTCAGTGAGCATTTGGTAGCTTTAAGAGTTAAGGAATGTAGGCAGCCTCTAATAACTACGAGGGCCCTCAACTAAAAGCCAGCAAGGGAAGGAGGACATCAATCCGACAGCCACACAGCAAGAAAGATTTGGGAAGCAGTGTTTTTTCACCAGAGACTGCACACATGAACTCAGCCCAGATGGCACATGATTTCAGCCTCATGATACTCTGACAAAAGTATGCGCCGTGGGCACCTGGGTGGCTCAGTGGGTTAAACCTCTGCCTTAGGCTCAGGTCATGATCTCAGGGTCCTGGGACTGAGCTCCACATTGGGTTCTCTGCTCAGCAGGGAGCCTGCTTCCCCCCACCCCCTGCCTACTTGTGATCTCTCTCTGTCAAATAAATAAAATCTTAAAAAAAAAAAAAGTATTCTGCCACAGTGGGACAAACTTCTAATTTAAATGAGCTGCAAGCTAACAAGCAGTTGTTTTTAAAGCTACTAAATTTGTTGTAATTAATTACACAGCCAGAAAAAAAAAGAAAACTAGTATAATTGACTGATTTATTTTCTGTGAAAAATGAGTATTTGAGAACCTACCACCCAAGTAAAGAACTAAAAATAAATAACCCTACCTGTAGCTTTCTTTCCTTTCTTATACCCCTGCCTCTTCCCCAACAGTCCAGATTCTTTCATTTCTTGCTTATTTTATTTTACCAAATACATATGTATGCCTAAATAAAACATTGTTTAGAATAGTTTAGTCCAGATTTATTTTAAACTTTATAAAATGGGTATCATTACGCTTGAAATCTTTCAAGACCTTATTTTCACTAAAAACTGCATTGCTTAAATTCATTCATATGATTTCACTCTTTTCACTGTAACTTATCATTCCATTTCACCACTACATTACAACATATTTACCCCATTCTTGAAGATGGCCGTTTGAGTTTTTTCCAATTTATGCTACTAAAAAAATGCATTGCTTAGATATTCTTGTGTATCTCTCCAACTACACATATATAAAAGTTCATTTTGGATATACCTAGGAAATGAGTTGCTAGCTTGTAGGAAATATGAATGATCAACTTACAAGATGACACATTTTTCAAAGATAGTTGTACAAACTACACCTTTCTCAGCAATAGAGAAGGAAATGCTTCTTCCCCATTTTCCCCAACCATAGTGTCAGGTTTGTTATTTTTTGCCAACAGAATGTCATCTCTTTGTTGTCTGTTTTGCATTTCCATAAACAATGTTGAGTCTTTTATGACTTGAGGCCAAACAGGTTTTCTCTTCTCTAAAATGCTTTTTCATGTGTTTTGCCTACTTTTCTTTTGGATTATTACTTTTTCTTACTGATTTTTAAATTTCTTATATAGTCTTAATAATAACCTGCCCTTAGTTACATGTTGTGAACATATTCTCACAATTTGTGACTTTTCACTTTTTTCAAGGCATCTTTTTATACATAAAAATTCTTATTTTTAAAATTTTCAAATGTGTCAGCCTTAAGGACATTTTTTCCCAATTTGCTTCTTAGGAATTCTTCCTGACCAAGATCAGAAAGATAATTACCACTGGTTTTTTGTTTGTTTGTTTGTTTTTTAAATTTGTTTTGCTTTTGATATTTCAAGGCTTTAATCCACTTGGAGTCAGGACAGAGGTGACACAGGGGATCTGGGCTACCTGCGCCTGCATCTTATTTGCGGCATGTGCCCCTATTAATGCTTTATCCTGGATGTACCACTTTCCTTTTACAGTGATTTCTGCTGAGCCTGCCCATGTGACTTGGTAACATCTGACAAAACCCAGGTCAAGATTAGCAGTTCTGGTTTCATAGTTATTTTCATCCACAATCAGACACCCCATCTCTCCCAAGGCCCAATAACACAGCAGAAGCATACGTGTTTTTTTGTTTGTTTGTTTGTTTGTTTTTTAATTTATTGGATAGACAAGTAGGCAGAGAGGCACGCTGAGAAAGGAAGGGAAGCAGACTCCCTGCCGAGCAGAGAGCCTGACCTGGGGCTCAATCCCAGAACCCTGGGATCATGACCTGAGCCGAAGGCAGAGGCTTTAACCCACTGAGCCACCCAGGTGCCCCAGAAGCATACATTTTAAAAAGTATATAATTTTCTGTGATAGATATTCCAGAACCCTAGGGTCTCCTCTGTGACTCTCTGTCTCACGTGGCTTGCCATAAGCTCCATATAAGATCCTCTTCCACGATTATACCTCTAAAGTTACAGGTTTACTATGTTATAAGGCCCAAGCAAGAAAACTGATTACAATGTAGTCTGAAATGCTGCAGAGCCCTTTCTATTCTGTGTCCCCTCTCTGAGCTGTAAGCCTTTTATGCCACCCAATATATGGGTTGGAATACTACCCACAGATGTCGAACATGCTGCCTCTAGACTCCTAAGAGAGTTACCAATCATCATGCTTAATTTTTAGTGTGGGGAGTGTAAGAGATGGGGCCATTCCATCATCCTCAGACCGCTAGGCTACCAACCTCCAGTGATTAGGTCTTTGATGCCAAACAGATAACCAGCATGTTTATCTGATTTACAGATCTCGGCATTCCTTTCTTAGAACATTTCCTGGACCAAATTTTGCAGACTGGGTATACTGAGGACTAAATTCTGAAATGGTGATTACCTGATGAAGGCTCTCCTAGGGAGCGTTCTGAGGACTGTCATCTGTGGAAGGGAATGGAGTGAAATAGAAATGGCTTAAAGAATAATCTGGACTTCTATGTTGCTATAACAAAGGCCTTAGGCACCTTCTGGGGAGACCTGAAGCTGGACCGGTCCTCTAGAAGGTCCCCAGCTTACATGAGGGGAGATGCCTTTATATCCATAAGCTGATCAGTGAGTGGATTCAGCTCTTTAATCCTGAAGGGTAATCTAGGTGGCATATCTTAGTGCTCATCTAAAAAATCACAATGCCAGCAGGGATGCCTAGGTGGCATAGTCAGTTAAGTGTCCAACTCTAGGATTCAGCTCAGGTCCTATCTCAGGGTTGAGAGACTGAGCCCCTCACTGGACTCTGTGCTCAGTATGGATTCTGCTTAAGATTCTCTCTCCCTCCCCTGCTGCAACCCCCTCTCAGAGAAATAGATAAATCTTTAAAAAAAAAAAAAAAGTAAGCGTGCCAACAAAGATGTTACAGGATAATTCTGGAAACTCAGAATAACTGGAAACTCCAATTAAATATAATTTATCAAAATATAACCAGAGGAGAGGCTCCTGCATGGCTCAGTAGTTAAGCGTCTGCCTTCGGTTTAGGTCATAATCCCAGGATCCTGGGATCAAGCCCAGTGTTGGATCCCTGCTCAGCACGGAGTCTGCTTCTCCCTCTCCCTCTCCCCATGCTTATGTTCCCTCTCTCGCTGTGTCTCTCTCTGTCAAATGAATAAATAAAATCTTTTTTAAAATTAAATATATATATGTATATATATATATATATTCAGAGGAAATAGGAAGCATGAATGGTCCCCTATTGAGAACTTTAGTCATAGTTGAAAATCTTTCCGCAAAGAAAATGCCAAGCCCAAGATTTTATGGGAAAATTTGACTAATTCTAAAAAAAATCATAAATCCCATTTCTGAAAATTTTTCCAGAGAACAGAGAAAAATGATAATATGCCTAATTCATTCCATGGGGTCAGAATAATGACAAAAGCTGGCAAGGCATTTTTAAAAAGGAAAGTTATATATTCACCTTACTTGTGTATATACATGCAAATATCCTGAACAGAATCCTAGCACACTGGAGCTAATAAACAAAAGAATATACCATGACCACATTGAGTTTACCTCAGTATTCTACAGTAGAGTAATATTAGAAACATTTCAAATGTTATCCACCATGCTAATAGATTTATATAGAACACTTTTTTATCTCAGTAGATGTAGAGAACAATTTTGATAAGACTCTTTTCTATTTTCTACCCAACATAAAATGTGTAAAATTAGATATTACACCATTTCATTTGCCTTCTGCCAGCGAAGCCCTTGTCCCTGAACTACTGACTACTTCGATGTGGCAGGGCTTCTCCATGTATTAGAGGAGGGAAGAGCAAATGAATATAAGGTGGTTTCTCCCATGAGGTGACCTTTTTTTGGTAATAAATTTTTTCTAGTTTTATTGGGAATATAATGGACATGCAGTTTTGTATTAGTTTAAGGTTTACAACATAATGATTTGATATACAGGTAATCCCCAACTTACGATGGTTTGAATTAACAATTTTTCAACTTTATTATGGTGCAAAAGTAATAGACATTTAGTATTTTGGATTTTGAATTGTCAATTCTGATCTTTTTCCAGGCTACCAATATGCAATATAACACTCCCTGGTGATGCTGGTCAGAGGCAGTGAACCATAGCTCCCAGTCGGCCAGATGATCACAAGGATAAACAAGTCATATACTTAACAACTATTCTGTACTCCTATAGATATTCTGTTTTTCACTTTCAATAAATTCATATTTAATAAATTACATGAGATATTCAGTACTTTATTATAATACAGGCTTTGTGTTAGGTAGTTCTTTCCAACTGCAGACTAATGTAAGTGTTCTGAGCACAATTAAGGTATGTGAAGCTAGGCTATGATGTTCATTAGGTTGGGCGTATTAAATGCATCTTCAACTTGCAATATTTTAATTTACAACGTATTTATTGAAGTGCAACACCTCATCATAAGTTGAAGAAGATATATGTGAATATACTGCAAAATGATCACTACAGTAAGCTTAGTTAACATCCATCACCTCATACAGTTATAATTATTTTCTTGTGAACTTTTTTCATGTGAAGAGAACAACGACCCTCTTAGCAACTTTTAAATATACAGTAATTATTATTAACTACAGTCACCATACTGTATATTATATCCCCAGAACCCATGCATCTTTCTTTTTAATTCAAAAGGACAAACTCTGAGGATTTCCAATTATGACTTTTCCTTTCTTAATGGGGTTCTGGAAGATAGGCTTTCTCCAATCTCTGACAATAATAATTCAAAGTAATAAGCATTTATACTAAACAAAAATTTCATGATATAGTCAAATGCAAAAACTGGAAAAAATCATTTTATTAAATCCCTTTATTGTATATTATATAAATTATTTTCTGGAAATGGAATGTTTGGACATAGCTATGCCATGCTCCTCTGGTGAGAATTAATCAAACCTCTCTGTTACCACACAGAAGAAACTTTATCCTACTGTAAAAGGCAAAATAATCTACTTGGCAAGATAAAATTGGCCAACTGTCTCTAACCTAGTAATTTTAGCAGTTGAGCTGAGATAGAATATATCTTCCATTATTTCCTTATGACATATATTTATAACTAAGTTCTGTTCATACTAAGCATAAATACACTTATAAATACTCAGCCCAAACTGCAGAAATCTCTATATTTGTTTATTTCATGATCCCAACTCAACATTATTTCTTTTTGATTCATAAGTTCTTTTTGATTCGTAAGTTCCATATTTTTCTAACATCAGTTTCTTGTTTTTCTTCTGATCCCACCATTGACTTTTTGGGTCAATGGGTTAATTGTGTCAAGTTGAAGACCTACTTTAAATATACCATTTATTAAGTTATTGTCTTGTTGTTTAAAGCAAATTTAATTCGTAGACTCGCTGACTCTGTTTTTATAATGCATAAGTTATCAAAAAGGCTTTTTTGGAAGGCACCTGTGGCTCAGTCAGTTAAGCATCTGCCTTTGGCTCAGGTCATGATCCTAGATTCCTGGGATCGAGCCCTACATCGGGCTCCCTGTTCAGTGGGGAGCCTGCTTTTCCCTCTCCCTCTGCTTGAGTGCATCCAGCTGTGACCCCCCCCCTTAAAAAAAAAAGTTGTTTTTAATTCGTAAATTAGTTAAGGGGTTTGTTGAACAAATGAATTTACCAGGTCAATAAATGTTTTATGTAAAGGACAATGTAGTAAATATTTTAGGCTTTGTGGGTTAATGGTCAGTATAACAACTGTACAACTCACTGAAATGCAGAAGTAGTCACAGTTAATATGAAATTGAATGTGTATGGTTGTGTTCCAATAAAACTTTACAAAAAAAAAAAAATGGCAGTAACTCAAGTTTGGTCCACAAGTAGTAGTTTGCCCAATTTCTACTCCAAAGTCTCTCTTTTTTAAAGGTTTTATTTATTTATTTATTTGACAGAAAGATACACAGCAAGAGAGGGAACACAAGCAGGGGGAGTGGAAGTGGGAGAGGGAGAAGCAGGCCTCCCACTAATAGGGAGTCCAATCCGGACTCCAACCTAGGACCCTGGGATCATGACCTGAGCAGAAGGCAGATGCCTAACACCCAAGCCACCCAGGTGCCCCCGAGACAAAGTCTCTTAATTAGTTGATTTATTTTGGTTTCATTTTCCTGTTCCTACATACCATAAAGTTAAAAGCTAGTAAGCGAGATGGGGAAAAAATGACGGACACTGTGCATTTCCCTGGATCATGTAACATAATCATAGCTGTTCAAATTTTGAAACTTTCTAACAGAGATGCCATAAGTATAGACAACCATCAAAAAACAAAACAAAACATATGTACCAACAGGAATTTAGCACCATGGCAGTAGTTCTGTTTTTCTAGCTTCGGGAAAACGGCAGTTTTCAACTGGCAGTTAGATAAACATCTAATGAAACACACTTTATAAGAAATGGCTACATTGTTCTTCACGCTGGCTACATCATTTTGCATTCTCAGTTCCAGTTATTCTGCACCTATTCTGGGGCTTGGTATATGTATGTATAGGCCAGAATGTGCCAAAAAGAATATAAACATATTAAATAAATCTATTTAAGCCCTTCACAGTGAGGCCATGAAACTAAACCTATGTGATACTATAGTTACAAAAATGCTATTCATACCAAGTTGCAAAAATGACCATAGTCCTTTATCCTTTTCCATATCCACTCCTTTTTTGCAAAGCAACTTTTCTATTATTTCTCCACCCCTTAAATCTGGGCTGGCATTATGACTTGTTTTGATCAATAAAATACAAAAGAAATAACGGGCCAGTTTTGAATGTGTCCCTCAAAAAATTTTGCATGCCTCTACTCTTAATCTTGGATTCCTGTGACAATCATATGAACAAGCCTAGGAACATATGCTAATACATGAAGCACTTTCAAATCATGCTCACTGAGGCACTTTTTAAAATGAGCCAGCCTCCAGCAATCTAGCAACTAACCACAGAGGCATGAATGATCCTAGTCAAAACCAAAAGAACTACCTTGCTTATTAGCCCAAACAAAATTGCCAAACCACAGTCTCATGATTAAATAAGTGGGTGTTCTTTTAAGCCAGTGCGTTTTTTAGTTTTTGCTTTTAAAGATTTTATATATTTATTTGAGAGCGACAGAGAGAGAGAGAGAGAGAGAGAGCAAGAGCAAATGGAGGGAAGAGTGAAGGGGGAAGGAGAGAAGGAGGAAAAGAATCCAAGCAGACTCCCGCTGAGCACAGAGCCCTGTGTGGGGCTTGATCCCACAACCCTAAGATCATGACCTGAGCCAAAATCAAGAGTCCAATGGGTAACCAACTGAGCCACCCAAGTGGCCCTTAAGCCACTGAGTTTTTGTTTGTTTTGTTTTGTTTGTTTTTTAAAGATTTTATTTATTTTATTTGACACAGAGGGAGATCACAAGTAGGCAGAGAGGCAGGCAGAGACAGAGGGGGAAGCAGGCTCCCTGCTAAGCAGAGAGCCTGATGTGGGGCTCGATCCCAGGACACTGAGATCATGACCTGAGCCGAAGGCAGTGGCTTAATCCACTGAGCCACCCAGGTGCCCCAAGCCACTGAGTTTTAAAGTGGTTCATTACGTACCAATAGTTAATCCACAGACTGTTTCATCCCTAATCTGTTTATAAAGCACAAAATAAAGTGAAGACCATTATGATTAAACAAAATTAATGTTCTTGCTGGATTTTCTGTAACTATTCCAATCTGCAACATAAAAGGGTTTTCTTTCCAAATAAAATGTTACTTCATATAAGTACGCAGACTAGTTCCTATAAATAAGTTACATTCTTAGTTCTGCCAATAATAAGCTTATGTAACTTTAAAAAAAGTTGTTTGACTTTTGTTTGCCTTAAATCTTCATATGTAAAAGGAGAATACTGGAGAAATCACATTTTAGGAAAGAAAATGCCATATGTATGTATGTATAACTATATGTATGAATACACATTATATCAATGTACGTATTATACACACATATATATAAACATGTGTATGTTTTGTGTGTATGTCCTTCTACATATTCGTATTTTTATTTTTTAATTTTTCTCAAAGACTTATTTATTTTTAGGGAGAGAGAGGGAGAGCAAGCGCAGTGGGGTAGGAGTGGAGGTGTGAGAGGAACAGAGGGAGAGAGATTCTGAAGCAGACTCCATGCTAACCAGAGACCCCAGGTTGGGGCTCCATCTCACAACCCTAAGATCATGACCTAAGCAGAAACCAAGAGTTGGATGTTTAGCTGACTCTAACACCCAACATTGTATTTATTTTTAAAAGCCCTTGGAAAAACAGTTCTCAATGGAGCTCAGTCAGAAAACATGTCAGTGTCCCCAAGATAATTAAGTAGGTAGGTCATATTTTCCAACCATCTTAGAAAGCCCCAAATATATGTGAGTCTATAATTAGTACAGACAGATAAAGAGATAAGGACAGTAAAAATTTTTGACAAATGTTCTGATATAACTATCTCTGGGAGTGGTAAGAAATTGGCCAGTCTGTTGTTAGTACATAAGTGAAAGAGGCAAACGGAATTTTTTATATAATACAGTGAAAGCAAACTACAAGTACTGAATGAATGAGTCATCACAGAAATTTAGATATAGTAGGAATTTTAAAAATCAAATCCAACTTTCAGAGTTTCTTGATTTGACTAAGTTCACGTTAATAGAAAATTATTAAAAAATATCCACTGTGAAGTATATCATGCTTGTATTATCAAAATTCTATTCTGGATAGATCAAATAAGTTATATAAGGTCAATCAATTAGTAGTTGAGAATAGAAAACAAGCTTCCTGATTGCCATTTCAGTACCCTTTCTATCATATGAGGTAAACATCCCAAATAATGACAAAACATCTATCTCTGACAAGTTATAATTATGTATTATATAGTAAACAAAAATGAATTTTAATATATTGCCAGAGAGTCAGCTATTCAATGTAATCTTATTTTGAAAAGAGTTTTTTTAGAGGAAATGAGGAAAAATTCCCCAATTTAACCAGAAATGGAATCAAACTCCTACATTTAGTTGGATCTCTGGGATCCTATCTATGTAGAATCTAAATTGTCCTGCCAGTCACAGTTAGGAACTGGGCTATAAACCACTGAAAGCAATTCAGGCCTCACCCACTTTGTTCCCTATCTTAAAAAGAATCCCTTCATCAATGTAATAGTGCGAAGCTTTTCTCTTTTCTGATACCTGCTCTCTTCCTGCTACAAAACTCTCAATCTTCTTGTGCCACAATGTCCCCTAAAATTAACTATTCTCTCTGAGTTATAGTCTCCTTTTTTCCTTTTCTCTTTCTCAAATACACTATACCATGCTGTCCAGATTCTCCTTTAATTTGAGATTATATTCCTATTTGAGAGAGGAGGAAGATATACAAATGGTCTTGATTTTTTTTAATCGTATATAATTGTATACAAGGGATGACAGTTGCTTTTTAATGTCTCTGCTTGCCAAATAAAAACAAAAACTAATAAACAAACAAACAACAACCACAATTTCCTAGCTCAGGAAATTCATGTCTGGAAATCAAATAATAGAGTTTCAGACCAACAAATGCTCCCAGATATATTTTAAAATTCTCAAGCATGCTCTATTACTTGTTGATTTTCATTCCCACAATTAATTAATCTGTATATAAAATGCAAAAGAAATGTTTTATTTAGCTAACTCAAATTAGTGCAAATATAAAACCAAGTGAATTATTGACAATTATTGATAATCATATTTCTAAAATATTTTATAGTTTCTTAAAACTTTTATCTCCTTGATAAAACCAGGCAGTATTTCTAGTATCATTTCTAGTATCATTTCACAGGATGAAACTGGAGTTAACAGAGATTATGTGATATACTAAGAACCTAATAATTGAAGGATCTAATGGGGAATTTAGACATAAATATTTTGACTATAATTCTAGAGTTGTTTCCATTGCCTCTGGCTGTATCATGTCAAGAGGTTTAAACTGAATATTTCATTGGCCCCAAATCATATGATTAAGTGAAGAACAGCACTCACATATATAATTATATAGTAAAACCAGATTTCATAAATCTGGGGAAATTGGGCATTTGCTCACTTAAAATGTAGAGAGGGTAGCAGCATCTCTTTCTAGGAGACAGTCAAACTCGGTTCACTGCTTAACACACTTTAAATCTAAGTTGTAATATATAGCAAATTGAAAATCACTCTCCAGTTTATCTGCCAATCTAAATTTTGTTATCCCAGGATATATGTGATTTAATCCACAGCACTTTTTTTTTTCAATTAGTTGCTTCCTTTTCATACTAGAAAAAATGTTCTTTAATATCAGAGATATATCTCTACCAAGTCTTTTTACCAATTACTACACTCTTCCCCTAAGGTATTCCTTTGAACTGTGAGCATTCTTGGGAGGAATTTATGCCGACAAGCACATACACTATATATTTTCAAATTAGGTATCATATTGCATCGATTTAAAAAGAGTTCTTTCTAAAACATACAACTCTCTATTTTTATCTGAAAAGATCCAAGAAACACTGTTTTTAGATTTAGCTTCAAAAGGTTATAGCTTTTAAAGAGATATAAACTTTTGCAACACAAGATCTGGAGTCCTATTTTGCTTTATACATTGGCTTCTATTTCTTAAATTTTTAAAGAAATATCTCATAAGAATTATACTTATATTTAAAACATTAGGGCATAATGCTTTTTACACACCACTGTATAGCCACATAGATTATAAAGGGGGGAAATCTATTACATCAGAGAAATTTCAAAAATAAATTAATAATTAAGACTTAAATAGGATGTTAGTTACAACATTTATGTTATAATATGTTAGTTATAACACTGGGGTGTGTGTGTATGTCTATGTCTGTGTTCTAAAAAGACTTTATTAATCAGCACTACGTTTTTCCACTTGGAATATTTGGTTCCTAAATGTGACTTTCACATGTCTAGAAAAAAATTCACAATGAATAGTGTGATTTCTTCCTAGCTTACGAAATAAGGACAGAAAGAGACTTAAAGCGATGCAAATCAAAAGACATTTTGAAGCTTATATGCCTATACTCATTCAATCATTATGTACTCATTCAACAAATATTTATTGGAAAGCAATTACATGTCCCGCAATAAGATAGGTCTTAAGGGTGATACATTGATGAATGAAGAAAAAGTCAGTTTTTTTTCAAAGAGCTTCCACGATTAACAGTGGTAATAGGTAAGTGACAAACCATTACTTATGATAACGAACAGTTATAATGAAACAAATGTTAGAGAGTAGAGTCAGGAAGCTACATAACAAAGTAAGAGAGGTAGCCACATTAGAAGAGGTTAAAAAAAAAAGAAAGAAAAAGAAAAAAGCCTCCCAAATGAGAAAAAGGACCAAGAAGTGGGGACACAGGCATGCTAAAGAATGAAAAGGGCCAACAATTATACAAAATGAAGAGGTTGAAACATGATATTTAGGAAATCACAATTTCAGTACAACAGTATAGGGCAGATCATTGGACAGAAGTTGTAGTAATATGTATGTTCTGATTAAAGAGAAGGAATTAGAAACTACTGTCAAGAGTAGTAGATAATGAAAATTAATATAAAGAGGAAGTGATAAAATCAGAGAGTTTCACCTTACAAAGGAAATATAAAGATAGGAGGAAGTAAGCTTAAAAAGCGGGATATTTTGACTCAAAATTTTAACATACAGTTTCAGAATTAGAGAAGAAAGAACTTCGTTTTTTATTTGTAAGCATTTCAAAAAGAAAAATAATTAGAACCATGAAAAAAAAAAAAAAAAGCTGGCATCCAAGATAGTGGATTAACTTTTAAAATCAAAGAAAATACCTCACCTACAAAAAAATATTTCCGGAAACAGAATAAATGTTAGAGAAGATTTTAAGTTAGCATTTTTCAACTGAATTATAGACGACGGTGTATCTAAAAATATGGCAAAGATAATCATCAAGAGAAAAGCAGCTGAAATCCTGCAGAGATTGTTTAAATTTAAGAAAGTTCATTGCCAAATTGCTGATGAAAGCAGCTAGGGAGAATATTGTGAAAATCATATCAGCAAAGTTCAAAGAAAAAGGCCAAAAAGACTCCTAAAAATTAAAGTTAAGATTTAAAAAACTTTTAAATTAAAGAAATCCACACTAATGCTAACTGGGAGATAATGCAATGTGTAAAACTAATGCATATGTTTTCAAATCAACAAGAAGGGACAAGAGATACGAAACAGCAATTTACAGAACAAGCAAATAGCTAACAAGAATATATAGAGGAGATCAATTTTTGCATAGAAATGCAAAATGAAAGGTAAATGATGTCTTGCTTTACATACATCATAGTGCTGAATATTTGAAAATAGGTAACATCAGTTTTCAGCAAAATGAGAAGAAGAATCTTCATGAATTACTGGGAGATGTATCAACTTGGGATGACCATTTTCATGAGGATTCTGATAATACTGTAGTGAAATTTAACATATATGCAAATCAAGAATCCCACTCATAGGTATAGGCAGCTGAGTAATTTCCCCACTGGTCGACAGGAGATGAGCAGGAATATCTCTTAGCAATGTGTTCAAGGCAACAAGTTGTTGGTGTTCAGCATTAAGCAAATGGCTATATAAGAGATACATACTATGTAATACTATGTAGCAGGGGGAAGAAATTAACAATAAGAACTACAGAAATTAGATACATCTAAAAATAAAGGATATTAAGTGAAACTTTTAAAATAGTATGAGTTAAAAGATGACAAAATTCAGAATAGGGAATCTAAATATACTAGAAATCAAAACATAATTCTATTCCCTACTATCTTGTAAAGAAAAAGATAAATAAAACAAAAATAATTAAAAAAAAAGAAATTAAAGGAAAAGATTTTCTGAGCTGAAAAAATATCTAAGTTGGCTAATCAAAGAGCTTTATGAAAATATAATGTAACAGGGGCGCCTGGGTGGCTCAGTGGGTTAAAGCCTCTGCCTTCGGCTCAGGTCATGATCCCAGGGTCCTGGAATCAAGCCTCGCATCGGGGCTCTTTGCTCAGCAGGGAGCCTGCCTCCCTTCCTCTCTGCCTACTTGTGATCTCTGTCAAATAAATAAATAAAATCGTAAAAAAAAAAAAAAATATATATATATATATATATTCCATATATAAAAAAAATATATATATATATATTCCATATATAAAAAATATATATATATATATATATATATAATGTAACATGTAAGATTGATTAGGTTATGTTACAAGTAGCCTCCAAAATTCAATGTTTTAAGCTAGCTAAAGTTTACTTCTTCCTCATATAAAGTTGGCTGAGGATCTGGGTGATATTTCAGGCCAATCTGCCTCCTTAAAGTGCTGAGAAATTCAAGCTGTGTCCATAGTAAAGTCTCCATCTCAACATGAGCATCCACTATTTCTGTTGTAAGAGATATAACGAGGAAATCACAGGCCACCTCTTAAAAGCACAGATCCCTTCTGCTCTTGGTCCATTAACAGAGCCAGTCATGTGGTCAATTATCAAGAATGCTAGGAAATAAAAGTTTCCATATACCCAGGAAATAAGGAGAAACATATAGTGATGGGTACAAGTAATAGTTCTTCATGCGGTACATAAATCTTTCTCAAGCCCATATTTAGAAGCATAGTTTAGATAAATATGTGGTTTAAAAATCAGCAAATAAGTATTTATACTAATTTATCCAAAACACAAGTGATTGTGGAAGAAAGAAAATCCTTAAATTAGAGGCCTGGGGATTCTGAGTTTATTCTAGGAGCATACATTTATTCATTATGTAATCTTTAGTAAATTATTTGGGTGACAATTTCATTATTCTGAACAGATATGATAATAATGATGATAATAAAACAGATAATATGATTATATTATAATAAAACAGATAATTGTTATCTGTTTAATAATTATCAGATAATATGATAATATAATAAGATAACTGTTAAAATGTTTTAAGTGTATTCCCTGTGTCAGACATTCTTCTAAACGTTTTGTGTATATAGTTCATCCTTACAACAATCCCGATGTTCTATTAAGTACCCTCATTTTACAGTTGACGACACTCAGAAAGATTAAGTAATTCATTTGAAGTCACAGGGCTAGAAGAACAAAGATTAGAATCCAGGCAGTCCAGTACCAAAGTTCATATTTTTAATCCTAGCATGAACCTTTTTTCCAATTAGTGTCATTTCTGTCCTATTTCACGTGTTGAATTAGAATATCAAATGAGTTTATAAAATTACTTCATAAACTTCAAAGTCCAATGCAAAAATAGTTGGCTTATAAAAATCAGCAAATACTCCTTTCCACATTCCATGGCAGTCATTTCTCTGGGTCAAAGAAAACAGCAAGGTGTGATATTTCTTGCCATAAATTTCACAGTGTGTATTTTTCCCATTATAGGTAAAGATAACTTTCACCATAATCCTTTTCAGCAATATAAACTGATGGGTCAAAATGTGAAAAGAAGAAATTACAAAAATTTACTATTTGAGTTCCATATTTTGAAATCTGTTCTACAATACATGAAAGTGTTTCTTAAAATCTATAATATTAAGCTTACAAACTAACGACACAATAATATGAATGTTTTAGCTATAATCACATAATTTTTCTTGTTTGAAAAAGAATTGATTCTTTCCTGAACACACATCTTTCTCTCAATACCGTGCTACAGACAACCAATAATAGCCAACACAGGCCATGACATTCTGGTTATTCACAACAATTTTTCCTCAATCATGAGGTTCATTAGGCACACGGCTGCCTTCAAGGTTCCCACAGGCAACAGCTTCCCCACAGCATCAGGAGATGGCCCGGACTTCCAGCCTGCTTTAGTTCTTTTGCTTCACTGACAATTACCCAATCACAAGCCATGGCCACATATTTAAGACTTGTTATGGTAGCACCCTATTAATACAATTTTGTATATTAAGGTAATAATATTTGCTGTAATACACACATATGAAATGTCAGAGGCTTGACAGAACTACATACCTTCTGTATGTAAAAATCTACTGCATGTGTTCCAGGTTGGAGGCGGGAGAGGCTTCTGTTGTAGACTCTGGATGACACGGACAATGTCACATTTAATACATGATCAAAGGTTATGCTGCACATTGACATCCAGCCAAGAAAGGAGAAAAGAAAGTGTTTGGAGAAGATACATCCTTCTTGTTTACTATCTTGGCCTAAGAGTGTCATATGTCATTTTATAGTGTTCCTTTAGAACAAGACACAAGTCCTAAATGCAAAGAATTGGGAAATATAATCATTGTCTAGACATTATGACATTACCAGGCCATGACTCTATATGATAGGAGAAAAAAAAAATTATCATTAGACAACCACCAATTTCTGCTACACATCATATATTTATTTAGCTCTAGGTGGCTGCCAGTTGTGTTTGACTGGTTATTGCTATATTGTTTTATTTAGCCTAGCATCCACCTCCACTTGCATCCTTGCTTCCCAGAATTAGCCTCTTGTGATTTAGTAATGATTCCTTCACTTGTCATCATGTTAGAATCACTTGGGAAACTTTAATGAATACCAATATGTGGATTGAATCAGAGTCTGGAAGAAGGGCCTAGGGACAGTATTTAATAAAATCTTCTTGATGGTTCTAATTGGCTGCCAGAGTTGATGACCAAGGCCTAATATGCTGTCAAAATCAAAACTTTTGTATTTATTACCTCCTAAGTAGATCTTTCAGTCAATATTCTGGTGTTCCTAGTTCCTTTTGTAGGCTTACATTTACTTTGTTGCTAAGTTTCCAAAAACTCCCTTTGTTTCTTTGTTGGTACAAGCAGAAAAGTAAATGTGGGATCCACTAAAAAGAATTACACCTCTGCTGGTATTATTACAGGTGTACAGGTTTAATGTGTCACATCTTGAGTTGGTTTGGAACCCTGCAATTTATTTTACAAACGTAATGATTCTTTTGGTGGCAGGACACGATGCAAAGACACTCAGAGAGACGAAAGGTCAAACTTTATTATTTATAGATTCAAACAGGAGAAGGCTGCCAAGTAGGGTCAAATAGGAGGTTGCAGCTGGGAACAGGGTAACAGCAAGCTGGGGCTGTAGAGAGGGCGGCTTATATATAACACTTAGAGTTGGGTTAGCTTGGTTTCGAATACTCCCTGTGGACTGGCTAATCTGAATCATTCTCCAGGCTCCAGGTCATAAGGGATGTCCCTAGTTGTCTGAACCTGGTTTTAGAAGCAGTTAGGGCAGGTACATAGTAGCCCCTGAGTGTGAGAGTCCCATAAAGGGAGTGGTTGGTATGTAGAGTTAGTCAGCTACACAAAAAAGAACTGACTGGCCTCTAGCCAGGACCTCAAAACTGGGTCAAGACAGCATTTCAAAAAAATCTATATTAGAAATTGACCCACTGATGTCTTGACACAAGTTTTGAACTCAATTATTTTGAGTATTTGAGTAGCCTGAATAGTAGAGGAGGGTTCCAGAGAATAGGGTTATAAGATGTCCTATAAGTGTAGGTTAAGATTTTATTATGAGAAAAAAAAAAAAAGAAGAAAAACAATAAGAAATATAAGGAGTCTTTTACACAGCAGCCTACAACCAAGTTCCCTATATACATGGAAGTAGTCAAGAAAACAGATTTCTAGGATCTCTTACAATATTTTGGTGTAGCTGTAAAGTGTGGAAAGGTATCAGCTAAGGTTTTCATGACAATAATGTATTTTTGTATTCCGTGGGTCAAGTTGGTAGGTCCAGCAATCATAGTGTAGGAGGACATAAAGTGATAATTCAGCAATGTATATGCAAAGGTTACTAGAATTTTTTTTTTTTTAACCAAAGGGAAGGGGTAATTGTGATGATCATGATCAAAGACATGGGTGGGAGGTCCACAGTGGAAAGATGGAATATAGGAAGGTGCTGGAGAGTGAGAAACCCCTCCCCAGAGGCTTGAGGAATGGACCTAGATGAGGCAACTGCCCTTGGGGAAAGCAATAATCTCTCTCTTTTTTTTTTTTTTTTGAAGTGACACAGATAGTAGCACCCATCTCAAGATCTTCCTTTAGGCATGGGAGTATAGGGGTAGATGTTTTGACAGAGAACAAGGAATATTCCAGATCATGGGCCAGGCAAATAGTGAGCTCAAGAAATGTAACAGAATCCTTATTGAGGAGGAAAAATAACCAAAATGTCCTATGTCCAATTTGTCAGCCCTTAGGAGAGGCAGCCCATGAGTTTTGCTGGGCAGTGGTCCAAATCTCTGGGGTGAAGTCAATTTCTATATAGGGGGCAGTCATCTCCAATAGTGATGACTTGAGCTGGGCATGGCTGCTTGATGCAGTGTCATCTCTAGTGGAAAGTTCCAAGTCCAGGCTGATGCCATCTGGGATACAGGACTAGATACTCTTCCCAAGTGGATATGCACACAGGATGATGTGGATCATGTTTTTGTATAATGGAATTATAACAAGTCTGAGTTACATTTGGAATTTTAAGGCAACATAGGGTCTGTGAGCTTGATTTACAAATATCTTTTA
The DNA here is from genome assembly GCF_020171115.1 of Neogale vison. NCBI lineage: Eukaryota > Metazoa > Chordata > Mammalia > Carnivora > Mustelidae > Neogale > Neogale vison. The sequence continues at coordinate 31,909,454 of NC_058102.1, read as the reverse complement.
ATTTAAGAAATTTTGTGGTTGCATAGATAGCAAAGGTGATGTGTCACCGCCATAATCTGGGACACTGTCACCTGTGACACTCTAACCATTAGACTAAAGTGCTGGAACTTGACCAGCACAATTAAAACTCCAGTTAAGGGTAGCTGAGTCTAAAAGCTCTCAACAATCCAAGGTTTTGCTCAGAGAAGAGATGATAGGGATTGTGCTGAAAATAGGTTTGCAGTCATATGTTGTTAATAGCCTATCAGATTGTTTGTTAACTAAAATATCAGCAGCTGAGATGGCCCCTTTCATATTAGCTTATACTCAGCCTCCCCAATTTAACTAATCATCACCAGTCCTTTGTCTAGGTTGTCAGTGCAGTTGGAGACAGGCAAGCCAGCAAGGTCCTTGTGCTGCAGGGCTTATATTTAGCCACTCAATGACATGAGGACCTCAGTATTTGCCATGCTTGTCTGAAACAATGGCTTATTGGGAGCGTTTGGGCTTTAAGATCACCAACTAATGAAAGCATCCAGACCAAGAGTAACAAGACTAACTAGCCAATAGGATGATATATAGGTATATGTGACAGTCTTTTCCTGTCTGATGTTGATTTTCCTTACCAAGGACAAGTTATCAAATTTCAACATACAAGATATACTATTGATTTCATTATTATCTCTAAGTGTGCTTTAATTTACTAAGCTGTTTTCTGTTCATCTTCTTGGTAGTCCATACTGTCTGTGGAAATGCTCTGGAGCACTAATTTTAGCTTCTTGTAGGATACCAGAGGCAAAGCCCAAATTAATTATCTAACCCTTATAATTTAAATATTGAGGAAATTTTTAGGGGGAGTAGAAGTTCCAGATTCCCAGTTAAAATACTTAATGTAGCCCAATGAATGCCAAAACTTCACCTTCAAGAATTCAAACTTATTATACATAAGATCTAATTAATGAATAGCTCTCCTAACTACTTTTCCATTTGACAGCCCACTTTCGCCCAGTTTTAAACTGAAAGAATAAATGGTGCCTCATAGTGGGTTAGCACAACTTCAGTGTTGTGGTCCTATCCATTAAGACCTCCATAACTAATAGCATTTTAATGAGTTTATTAACTCCATCAAATCAGCAATCAATAAATATCCTATTATTACATATTTGACTCATATGTTCTATTCAGTGCTCATTTCCACAGACCACAGGATACTTTTAGAAAGACGGAAAGAAAGATTAACTATAAAATTTTGTCAGTGCATCAGGGTCCTTGCTCAGGAGAACACAGCTTTCCTTTCATTCAAAAAGTTCTAAGTCTATAAATTGGCTCACGTCTGGAAACTGATGGAAGGGCCATGACTCTCTGTTTTTATGATTCAGGTTAGAATTCTGTTCACTTCACTTAGAACTTTTCTGTTTATACAGATTAACTAAGAATTCAATAGATTTCCCATGTATTTCACTTCCAGGAACACCTTGATGAACACCATGAGCCATCACTACAGGTCTATGCAAGTCAGACTATTCTAATTGCTGTTTTGATGCTACTTTCCATTATAGTAACCAAGCTCATCCTACCTTTGGTGGTTGAGTGTGGCCACTTGGCTCCTAGCATCCTAAAAACCAATTATTCCCATTGCATACAGGTTTCCCAATACAGTGACTGCAATTCCTGCTGCAGGTCTGGCTTCTGGAAAAGAGCAATCAAAAAGCGCTTTACAGATGCTGGTGCTCTCTTCATAAATTTACTGATTATAATTCTGGTAAAAAGTATATCTTCTGGACACTGCCAACATAGGTGAGTAGGTCTTAAATGACATATCTAATATTCCAGTCTACTTAAGCTTTTTAATTTCTTCACCTACATTAAACCAAGCCAGGTCCAGCACTTTCAACTCACTCACTATGAGCCACCTTTTGGTCCATTTCAGCTAGTCAACCCACCAAACTGTTAGAACTCTAACTCCTTCAGCTATAATATTAAATGCAGAATCTCTGTTTAGTGAGACCATATCAATACAGTCAACCTGATCCAACTATATAGCCCTTCTTTACAGCTTTTCATTATCCTACAACCTAAGTATCCATTCCCACACATGTGGAATGCAACAGACTAGATGTTTGTCCTTTCCTCCAAATTTTTATGTTGAGGTCTAACCTCCAGTATGACAGTATTTAAAGAAGGGGACTTTGGGAAGTAATTAGGGTTAGATTAGGTCACAAGAATGTGCCACCTGTGATGGAATCAGTGGCCTTCTAAGAAAAGGGAAAGAGATGTCTCTGTCTCTGTCTCTTTCTACATGTGAACACACTTAGTAAAGACCATATGAGGACATAGCAGGAAGGTGGCCATCTGCAAAGCAGGAAAAAAAGCCTTCATCAAGACCTGACCAAGCTGGCACCTTGATCTCAAACTTCTAGCCTCCAGCACTATGAAAAAATAAAATTCAATTTTTAAGACATCCAGTCTATATTGTTGTTATATCAGATCTAGCTAAGACATACATAAATACAGTTAGTACAGATGCATGTATTTTTTTCTCTGTCAGATGAGCTAGTCTAAGAGAAACAACTCAGCAGCAAAGAGCACACCTAGTCCCAGAACTTGGTTTCTAACGTTGTTAGAAAAAGTAATGAGGGATCCTTGGAGAAAAGGCTGAGCCTAAGACTAAGGAAGGAAGGAAATAATATAAATGAATATAACATAACAGAAAATATGGAAATACTCAAAAACAATAACACAAACAAAACCAGAAATACTCAAAAACAGACAAAAAAATTTTTTTTTTCGAGAACCAAAAAAAAATAAAAAATAAAAAAAAAAAGGCATTGGGTAAAACTAAGAAAATCTAAATAAACTATCGACCTTAGTTAATAATGACCTATCACCATTGGTTTATTTATATAAAATGTTAAAAAAAAAAACTTGATGTGTACTATATGGTTAATTCTATACTATATTCTCAATAGATCAATAAATCTAAAATGATTTTTTAAAGAAGTATATTTAAAAGTGCATTTTTAGTCAGGTGTTCTCGTTGCACAGGTTTTGAGTTTTTTGTTTGCTTGCTTGCTTGTTTTTGAAAAATAAAGTTCTAATCATATTCTATTTTCTTTGATATTTTCACCAATAACAAAGTTTCCTTGAGAACCTTTGAGCCAGCGGTAGTAATATCAACTGAGAACCTACTATAATTACAAATTCTTGGAGCCCACTCCAGATCTACTGAATCACAAACTCCGACGTTGCAATAATTTAGGTTTTAAAAAGTAATTCTAATTCTATGCTAAAATTTGAGAACAATTATCCTATAATATTAAATATATACTCCTAAAGATAAAAATAACCTTAAAAAGTAATATAATTACATAGGGACTAAACACTGTTAGATAAAATAAATATTCATTAAAAGGCCAATAATAATCTTCTAATTAAACAAATTTAATAAGCAACAATTCCATACTGCAAAACAAACTGGGAGGTTTTTTCATAATAAAATTGCAAGATCAATGCTATGACTCTCATTTATAAATCAGAAAAAGTAGATGAGGAAAATTAAGTGACTTGGTCAAAGTTACAGATCTTTGATTCAGAAAGAGTCATAAAACACTAAAATATGTAGCCTTTCTGTTACCTATTCTATTTGCTTTCCATTAAACAAAAAAATAACACAGTCAAAAACATCTCAATCACTTCTTAGATCTGTGATTTTGTCATTAAAATCACTGAGTCTTAATTTCCTCATCTTAGAAACAAGTCTGATAATATTTGCTTATTCCACACATTTCTTAGGAATATTAAGTTAATGCATATAGAAGGTATTAAACATCAATGAGGACACAAATAAAGCTGTTCTTGGGATGCCTGGGTGGCTCACTAGTTAAGTGTCTGTCTTCAGCTCAGGTCATGATCCCAGGGTCCTGGGATCAAGCCCCGCATCGGGCTCTCCAATCAGCAGGAAGCCTGCTTCTCCTTCTCCCTCTCCCTCTCCCACTTCTCCTGCTTGTATTCCCTCTCCTGCTGTCTCTCTCTCTCTCTGTCATATAAATAAATAAAATCTTAAAAAACAAAAAACAAACAGACAAGTCACACAACCAGAAAACGTTGGTGTTGAGGTTTCAGTGCTGGTCCATCCATCTGACCTGAGTGGAAGCTGTTATCACTTTACGCCTATTTTAGCTTCAGGCACTCCTTTATTTGGGAAGGAAGTTTTGTACTGTCATGTAGTTAAGCTGAAATTACATTTTCCAGAACTTCCTCCTCTGCATAGTTCTGAGTTAGGGTTAACCACAAGGGAAGTTGTACAAAATGTGGAAGGCAAAGGAAGAGCAACAGCCATTGTGCTCTGAAAGTCAGTATTGAGTTAAACAGGCATCTCAAAGATCACCTAGCTGGGATAATATGCTGGATTGCATTGTTGTGGGACAGCCACCAGACACTCAGCAACTTTGATCTTTTCTGAGTCCTGGGCCAGGTAAGGGGACAGGTCTGTGGTGAAGGCTGCTTCTGCCCATCACCCAGATCTACAAAGTAGTAGGTCCTGTTTGCCTTGCTTCCCCTTATGTTTCAGTTTTTTTTCAGGGTGTCAGATTTTTCCGACTTTCCCCTGGTTCATCAGCTTTTCTTCATTTCTCCTGGCCCTGCTTCCCTCTAGTAACTTTAGGGCCATTCCTGGATGGGAAAGAAACAATCTTCTGTAGAGTTCTTTACCAGCAGCCACAAACTGGACAGTGCTTACTCTTTAAAATATATCAGTTCTGTAACACCCCTAATGGTTCTGCCCTCCTGATAAAACCATGACTGCCGTACCTGTAAAACAGGTCTTGCAATGGTCATGGTAGATAATTTCTGAAAAATTTTAACAGTGTTATCTCTGAAGCAAACTATAAACTATCTCTGTAAAATTACAAGTTAAAATCATTTTTTGCCTTGCTTAAAAGTGAGTGATTTCAAAAGCTAAAATAATCTCTCTAAAGCCATTCTACTGAACAACTATTAGAGTTCCAGTATGATTTAAATGCTTAAATTTACAAGCATGAGACCAAAATACCAGTTTGTATTACTCAGTGACTCTTTACTTTAAATCTCACCTAAGTAATCCAAAGTAATTTGCATAGGATCAATTCTAATCTTTGCTATTGAGTGTTTTGTGTTTTGTATTAATTAAGGTGATTGGCTTGTAATTACTTAATTACTTATGCCCCTATTCAGTGGCTGCATTACTAATAATTACCCTGCCTTTAATAGTACAAGAAATGACTTAAGTCTTGATCGAAACTGACTTTAAAATATTTAGAATCTATGTACTAGATTAATATGTCTTCTTTTTCCCCTTCAGATTGCACAGAAGTAGCTTAATTTAGTATTTCATTCAAGATTTTTGTATTGCCCATGCATATGGACCTATGTAATGTCAGCTATAGAACTGATCATAATCTCCTATGATCTAAAATGAAGGAAGAAATAGAACTGACAAGCATCTAATATGTGCTCCAATTCCCTTATTTCTTCCCTTTGTTTACATTTCATGAGTCACCACATTTGTGAAGAAAGTGAGACATGTATCCTTGACATCAGAGGCCCACTCACCTGGTAATAAGAACTGATAAAGCAATCAGAAATAGAACAGCTTCATTTGTTTTTTTTTGTTTTGTTTTGTGTTTTTAAAGATTTTATTTATTTAACAGAAAGAGACTTCTGTGTGACTTCTTTGAAAAAGTCACTTAAACTTTTCTGAGACTATTTCTTTGTCTGTTCTCAAAGTATAACACTATGCATTTAGTAGCCCTACTATAATCATTAAATGAGATCATGGAAATAAACCACTGAGTGCAGTTTCTTACTCAGAGTAGGTGCTCAATAAACAGGAGCTATTACTCAGATTATTGATACCAAGGTGAGCCTTGAAACATGGGACACATAAATTCTATCCAGAATTTTAGCTTCAACTTGAAACTATGCATGACTTGGCATTCAACCAAAGATTTAATTGAGCTATAAAAACAAAGTGATTCGAGACTAGTTCTATGTGTTCAATCAAAAGTTGACCACATAACTCCTTATATTAAAGAGAAAGCTATCATAGAAGTAAACTATTTATTTTATAGTTAAAATTTAAGGCATAAAGGGGCCTTAAAAAAAAGAATTCCATAAGAAAAATGAATTTTTATAAAATCATCATCTTTAATCATGCTTAAGAATTACAATCAGAAAAAATACTTATCATCCTTTGGGATGGCTAATGGTAGGTTAGTCATTAATTATCCCAATTTTTCTTTCTGTAAAGTGTAACGGGATAAAATATTTGAGGACTTCTGTTTACAACATTACCATTAACCTTTGTCTTCAGGGCATTCTCTTCCTAACTTTGAGTACAACAGTAAATACATTAATGAATATTCATATGCATCCTTGCCTTTTACAATTGTTATTTTAATGCTTGACTTTTCCTCAGGGACCCACCTTTGCTTTGGTGCTTCAAAAAGTACTACTGTTCATTCCAGAGAGGAAAGTTTGTTATGTTTTGATCACTAGCAAGTGCTAGAACTGTGCTAGCTATTTTACTTAATTTCATTTAATCCTGCAAGAAAATCTCTCTCTCTTTCTCTCTCACTCTCTCTGAGAGAAAGATAATTTATTAATTCATACTATATATTATATAATATATATATAAGTTGTAGTGTTTATTATTACATATTAATAATTGTTTTATATACTATATCAATATCTACTGATATTATATTACTGTTATACATCTTATGTAAATATTTTTATACTTATATAAATACATACTTCTTGAAATATATATTGAAAATAGAAATATTTATATATATTATCTTTTCTTAAATTGAAGCTCGGAGTTCAGTAACTTCCCCTGAATTTCAGACTTGTAATTCCCTGGTTCATTATGCTGTCTATGATCAAGTCTACAATTTTGCCCATGATCTGTAATTGCATCAGCAATTCCACAAGCATTAAAACCAAACAAATAAAGGACAAAATTATACAATCAGGAACTCTGTACCAGAACTGTGAAGATTACAGAAATGAGAGTGCTGGACCATGTCTGCTGAATGTTCTTTACATAATGTAACACAGTACTTTGCATATTTTGTGTTTTATAAGAACAATTTAATGACAATAACCTGGAGAAACAAACGAAAAAAGATTACTTGCAAAAAATATCCTATCACACAAACAGAAAGAGACAGCTTTCACAGATCCCAATACCTAAAAGAGTAGGAAAGGGAAATCCAGTATAATAAGTTACTTTGAACTAGATATGAAAAAGCCTAGAAATTATCTGGTGGCTGACTATTTACTTAGCTTCATTAATATAATTGACTGATTTTGCCAATATTAGAACCCCATGTCTTTGTAAACAGCATTAAGTTCCTTTGAATTTTTATGTCCTCTTTCAATTTGCCTTTCTAGAACCATACTGTAGGCATTATCGAAATCAATACACTAGTATTGAATAATATAATTTTAAAATATTGTGTAAGAAGTCTTTTTGAATAGTAACACTCTGATGTTAAATTACATTAATCCATATATTCACATTACAATCAGCTTCTCCAATATAGCATTCCACAAAATCACAGTAGTTATGGAGGACTCTAGGGTTAAGCAACAACTTTTGTTGAGTAAAAATTTATATAAAGATGAGAATATTACCTTCCTCGTTTGGACAGATAGAGAGTATATATTGTCATGGGGCCACTGATTAAGATATTTCTTTACATTTTCTTTATTTTGAAGTGACCTTCCAATACCTTTTGGATATCAGCCCAAATTAAACTGCCAACCCATATCTCATTGTGGGGAAAAACAAACAAACAAACAAACAAAAAAGCCAGCTTTTCATTATCTACTTAAAACCTAGGAGCTTACAGATAGAAATTTTCTCTGCGGATTTAAACATGACATACTTTTTATTTACATGTTAACAAGACACAAACATCTATTATAGATTATTATATATGCTAGGCTCTAAGTAGGTCAGATTTCTGTTTACGAAATGGTACATTTTTTATAAATGTTGAAAAACTGTACAGAATGGTGATGAGTAGATTCTTAAAATATTCAAAAATACCTGAGGTTCATAAGAATGTTTAAATAGGAGTTCAGGAAGTTTGCCCAATGGGTTTTTTATTAAAGTTGAGCTCTTCTAAATATGTTGTCATCATTGTGATGTATTCAATAACTTGTTATGCAGCAGAGTTAGAATGGGAGTATCACAAGAGCAGGGACTAAAACTTAAACAAGGATGTATAACCCATTCACTTCTTAAACTGTTATCACAGCTCAAGAAATGTAAAAGAGCAAAACCTTAAAAAAAGTTGTTCTAATTTTAAACCTATACAGTTCTATGAAAAATTCATCAATGATTTTGTAAATACTAATTTACTGAAAAAGTATGTATTGAGCACTTATACAGTGTTTGGAACTGTATCTACATACACGCACGTTAAATAATATTTGTAATTCTGTGGTAGGCAGAAAAATGGCCTCCTAAAGAGGTCCATATTCTAACCCCCAAAATTTATGAATATATCATGTTACGTTACAAAAAAAATAAGTAAGTAAGGTGTAACTGAAGTTGCTAATCAGCTTATTTTTAAATAGAGAGGTTTTCCTGGATCATCCAGATGGGCAAATGTAATCACAAGAGTCCTCAAATATGGAAGAGAGAGAGAGAAGAGTCTGTGTCAGAGTGATATGTGAGAAAGACTGACCAGCCATCATGGGCTTTTATGATAAAAGACACCCACTGAGTCACAGATAAAGGCAGTTTCTATAAGCTGGAAAAGGCAAGGAAATAGACTGTCCCCTAGAGCTTTGGGAAAAGAATACAGTCCCATTTTTCCCTACAGTGAACCATTTTGAACATAAGAATAAATTTTTGTTATTCTTAATACACTATATTTGAGGTAATTTATTATAGCAGCAACAGAAAACTAATGCAGACTCTATAACTAAATATGGCATAATAAGGGTAATCAGAGCCTACAATGGGATTACAAAGCAGGATGCTTAATTCAGCTCATGATAGTGGTCAGGCATGTCAAGAAAGATTTCCTTAAGGAGTGATGAATACTGGAGCTGAGTTTTAAGGAATGAGAATTTAGTGAGAAACAAACTTAGGAGAAAGTTATTTTAAACGGAAGGACCACCATATGCAAAAGTTCATAGAGGCAAGAAAACAAGGACTGCTTATAAATGTGACTACAGCACTGGGGAAATATGCAGGGACCAATACATAGTTTGCCTTGTGCCTTAAGCTGGGGTGGGTGCATTTTATCTGGTAGGCAGAGAGGAGCAAGGATAGAAAGAAGAGGATGAGTTCAAAAAATTATTAAGAAGTATAACGAGTAATTGTTTTTAATTTAAAATTTCTGATTAACTTTCCAAATCTGTTGCAGTAGCATCCCGATAAACCAGCTTTTAAAAAACCAAAAACCAAAAAAACCTTGACATGCAGCAACTGTCATTTTTTTTTTTTTAAGATTTTATTTATTTATTTGACAGAGAGAGATCACAAGTAGACGGAAAGGCAGGCAGAGAGAAAGGGAGAGAGGGAAGCAGGCTCTCTGCTCGGCAGGGAGCCCGATGTGGGACTCGATCCCAGGACCCTGAGATCATGACCTGAGCCGAAGGCAGCGGCTTAACCTGCTGAGCCACCCAGGTGCCCTGTCATTTTTTTAACATGTAAATAAATATACCAACTATGGCCAATTTCAACATCACAAGATTAAACACGGCACAAATCGCTCTCAGAGGCCAGTAGGACCCAGTTTCTGCACATCACTTGTATGTTTTCCACAGTTAATACTAAACACAGAAAAAAAGAAAGAAAAAAAAACCCACCAAAATAAACAAACAAACAAAATTTGTAACTCTCTAATATGCTAATATCATTCCTGTGTCTTCCCACCGTCTGGATGGGATTTAAGATTCTAGGGTCCAGGAAACTGTCCCATCTGTGTGTGGAGCTTTCATCCCTTCAACAAGACACAATCATCATACTGGAAGATGGAAGCTAAACTATAAGTCTTACTTATTGAATCAGGAGCCTTTATGTTGCCCTCTAAGATAGTTGCCCTCTAAATAGTCTACTTCCCTTCTCTGTATTATAGGTGCTCTGCTTTTACAATGCTACCTTCTTCTAATTGCACATTATTTTTTTTTATTGTATAACTGTCCCCAATATAGATACCTCATCTTAACAACTTAAATTAACTCCTTTCATTGATATCATCTTAGGCAGTTTTCAGAGGAAAGATAATACCTTCATTCTTTAAAATTTTTTCAGTCACTCAGTATCTTCCCACACAGTGGGGTTTCCAATGATTGAAGGTTTTTCTGTGAATCCCCTCTCAATATATTTGTTAAAAAGAAAAATAATGTTTAAAAGTTCACATATCCATAATCTCGCAGTACATGAAGGTTGGCCTCAATTTTCAATTAAATAATGTCACAATAATAATGATAGAAACACATTCCATGCTCATCGGTTGGAAGAAAAAATATTGTTAAAATGTCAAAACTAGCCAAAGCAATTTACACATTTAATGCAATCCCTATCAAAATACTAACAGCATTTCTCACTGAACTAAAATAACCAATCCTAAAATTTATATATAACCTCAAAATGCCTAAAATAGTCAAAGAAATCTTGAAAAAGAAAAATAAAACTGGAGCTATCACGATTCCAGATTTCAAGTTACATTACAAAGCGATAGTAATTAAAACAGTATAGTAGTGGCATAAAAATACACACAGATCATTAGAACAGAACAGAAAACCCAGAAACAAATTATAAGGTCAATTAATCTTCGACAAAGGAGGAATGAATATACAATAGGAAAAAGTTTCTTCAACAAATGGTATTGGGAAAACTGGACAGCTATATGCAAAAGAATGAAACTGACCTTTTTTTAAAAAAAAGAGTATATTTATTTATTTATTTGAAACAGAGAGACACAGTGAGAAAGTGAACACAAGCAGGGGGAGTAGGAGAAGGAGAAGCAGGCTTCCTGCTGACCAGGGAGCCCAATGCAGGGCTCAATCCCAGGACCATGGGATCATGACCTGAGGGGAAGGCATACATTTAACGACTGAACCATCCAGGTACCCCTGGACCACTTTTTTTTTTTTTTAAATACATATTTATTTATTCAACAGAGAGAGAGAGAGAGAGAGCAGAGGAGGGACAGAGGGAAAAAAATCTCAAGCAGACTTGCCGCTGAGCTTAAAGCCCAATGCAGGGTTCCATCTCACAACCCCAACATCATGACCTGAGCTGAAATCACGAATCAGACACTCAATAAGTTGAGTCACCCAGGTGTCCCAGGTGTCCCTGGACCACATTCTTTTGTCATACACAAAAATAAACTCAAAATGGATTAAAGACCTAAATGTGAGACCTCAAATCATCAAAATCCTTAAAGAGAGCACAAGCAGTAAGTTCTCTAACATCATCCGTAGCAACATTTTTCTAAACAGAGTTCCTGAGGCAAGGGAAATAAAAGCAAAAATAAACTATTGGGACTGCATCAAAATAAGTTTCTGCACAGTGAAGGAAGCAAAATTAACAAAACTAAAAGGCAACCTCTTGAATGGGAGACGATATTTGCAAACAACATATCCATTAAAGGGTTAGTACCCAAAATACATAAGAACTGATACAACTCAATACCCAAAAAACAAATGATTCAATTTAAAAATGGCCAGAAGATATGAACTGACATTTCTCCAAAAAAAGACATCCAGATGTCCAACAAACACATGAAAAGATGCTCAACAGCACTTACCATCAGGAAAATGCAAACCAAAACCATGAGCTATCACCTCATACCTGCCAGTATGGCTAAAATTAATAACACAGGAAACAACATATATTGGTGAGGATACGGAGAAAAAGGAACTGCCTTGCACTGCTGGTGTGAATGCAAAATGGTGCAGTCACTGTAGAAAACAATGTGGGCAGTCCCTCAGAAAATTAAAAGTAGAACTATTCTACGATCCAGGAATCACACTACTTAGTATTTACCAAAAAAATGCAAAAATCACTAATCCAAAGGGATATATGCACACCTATGTTTATTACAGTATTACTTACAATAGCCGAACTATGGAGGCAGCCCAAGTATTCATCCATAGATGAATGGATAAAGAAGATGAGCTATATACATACACACACACACACACACACATATATACACATAAACGGAATACTGCTCAGACATAAGAAAGAAAGAAATCCTGCCATTTGCAACAACAGGGATAGAGCTAGAGAGTATAATACTAAGCGAAATAAGCCAGTCAGAGATAGGCAAATACCATACGATTGCACTCCTATCTGGATAAGAAACAAAACAAATGAGTAAAGGGGGAAAAAAAAGGAGAGACAGAGAGAGACCAAGAAACAGACTCTTAACTATATAGAACAAACTGGTTATTAGATGTTACCAGATGGGAGAATGGTGGGAGCATCTGGGAAATTAAAGAGTGCACTTATCATGATGTAAAAAACATAAATAAATAAAATGAAAAAAACTGCATGTTGTTTATTCTTAATTTACTTTTAGGAGTTTTTTTTTAAATATAGCAAGCAATAAAATACTTCATATTAATAGAAATAACAAAGCTTGGAGTGAAGAGATCAATAAAGAAGTATCAAATTAATTACTGCATTCAGTGAATATTAAGCATTTATTACTTACCATGGATTATAGAAATGCTGGGAATTCCAAAATGAAAGAAAAAACACAATAATCCCTGTCGTCAAGGGATTCGTAAGCTAGAAAAGGAGAAACATATTTTAAATATACGATTGGCCAAGGTTTTTGCTTCAACCCATAAACTGTTCATTTTATACTTTGCAGAAGAAATTAGAATTGTAGAAAGCATAGACGCAACTTCAGTTAATATGGGAAACTCAAAATTTGCGACAAGTTTACACAGTTTTTAAAAGTTCTATTTTGTTGTCATTTTCCCCATTTCTTCCATTTCCTTTGCAATGTTGGCAGTTGTCTGTATTGCACTGAGATCATGTACTTATTTCTTCTATGAAAAACTGAATGTTCTTGCAATGTCAACAGTGTAATTGTGAGCTCTGAGAAGTGCATCCGTGTTTTGTCCAAATGAGCTACAGGCCACTAAAGTCATAACTAAGTAGACACATTTCATTCCTTTTTAAATATTCTTAAGCATTACCATCAAGTCCCCTTGGGATCTCTTTGAAAGGAACAAATAAATACATTCTGCCTCTGTCTCATAACTATTAATTAGTAGAGTGGTTTTCCATATGTAATTTGGAAAAGTTTTATCCCACATTAGCAAAAATCAGACATATCTAAATGATATTTTCAAGGTGTGGGAGTTTTTTTTAATTACCAAAAATATACACACAGAGATACCACTTTATCAGTCTTCCATTCTGACCATTAAGGACATTGAGGGAAGCTATTCCAAGGAGCTTGAGAAAATGAAAATATTATCTTTTGTAAGTTTCTTGCCAACATTTATTAAGCACTTACTATACGGGTGCTCTATATTGTGTTAAGTGCTTGGAGAAGAACAAGAACATAGCAAGTGATTAATATTTGCTGAGTAAATAAATTACTTTACACCTGCTCTAGAGAAGGGTAGAGTACCCAGGACATATAGGATATGCACAAAACTAACAGTAATATAGACCCTTGTAAAAATTAAGCTTAAAACAGATACAAAAAAACCCAGATACCATCAAAAGATAAAATTATTTTCCCTGAGAGGAGCCACAGAATATTTCATATGAGTAGCATTTCAGCATATTCTTGCATAGAACCAAAGTCACACTAGATCCTCAAATTTGAGAATGAACTCAAGCAGCAATGTAAAGAATTTCCATAAACTTCACTAGATAACAAAACTTTTATTTAATTTTTTAAAAGATATTATTTATTTATTTGAAAGAGAGAGAGAGAGAGCACACAAGCTGGAGATGCAAAGGGAGAAGGAAAGAAAATCTCAAGCAGACTCCTCGCTGAGCACAGAGCCTGACATGGGACTTGAACCCAGGACCCTGAGATCATGACCTGAGCTGCCACCAAGAGTTGGACACTTAACCGACTGTGTCATCTAGGTATTCTGAAAACAAAAATTAAAAAAAAAAAAAAAAAGATCATGTCACCTCATTAATATAGCTAGAATAAAAATAAAAAATAAAAATAATTAGAAGTAATAGCTCATAAATAAGTCTCAGAAGAACTCTGACCTTGAGGCATGGTCTGAAACTTAAACTAAAACAAGATCATCAGTCCAGAAAAAAATTGGTTTAAAGTTGTGATTCCAAAAGAATACTACAGTTTCATTAAGTACTCAAATTATACTGACTCAGCTCCCATAGTCTTGATTTCCAGAACTTGGTTTCACCACTACTTCCTCTACCAGCAAATGTTCCCCCTAATTAAATAACCTCAAAATTTCTCCTATTCTAGTCCAGTTCCTATAATACTGTTTCTATAACCTATCGCCACTGGGGGGACACAAGTCTCCCACAATAGGGGATTATGGGTGCAACTACCTCCTGACGATGTTAGCTACTCTCCTTTACTAACCCCTTCCCAATTCTGCAAAACAGTCCCGAGAGCAATCTTTTCCCAGAAGAACTGACTTTAGAAATAGCCACTGCCTTTAGGGAAAAGCAGATCCTCCCTATAAAGGGATTCATCTCACCTTCCATAGGGAAAGTTCCATAGGGAAAGCTGAAGTATACAGAGTTTAATAACCCAATACCAGAGCACATTTTGCTATTCGGTCTAAATCTAGGGAATTTAGGGTTTAGTTTATGTTAAGATGACAGACTGCCATTGAACTCTTCAGTTTCTCCTTTGATTCAAAGTTGCAGAACTAGACTTTCCCTCGCCCTTGGAGTTTCTGTTCCCAAGCCACTGTGAGCAATGTGGTAAAAATGCATAAAACTTATCTTTCTCAAGAGCAAAAATAACTATTAAAAAATAGTAAAGTCACAGAATACTTTAAACTCACACTTCTGAATATTTTTAACAGAAACAATCTTTAAAGTTGAAACTAACAAAACTGTTATCAGCTCATGTCTCTATAAACACACAAAGTAGCTTAACTGATTGAACATTTCCAGCTTCAAATATCTGTTTTAGTTGAGGATATTTAATTTGCATTTACATAACTTTGAGGGCCACAAACATTGTATGTTCTTTATTTGTTTTATTGCAGAAAAACAAAATTTATCATTTTGTCTCCTAAAAGTCACCCTAAAAATATATTCAAACCTCATATTTTTGAAATTACCTTCTATTTTATAAAAGATAGGGTTTTTTTTTTCTTATGATTGGGACTCTCTTAAAAATTATAGGGTCCAGATTCATTTACAACCCCCAATTGAGTATTGAAAGCAAATCTGTAAGATGAATCCTAGAGTCAGGTTCTCTATCTAAGTAAAGACGAAAACAGGACATTGGAAATTCGGAAGCATCAAGCAAAAGAAGAGACAAAAATATGTGGGCAGGAACCCAATAATTTGGAGATGTGATATGTCATGACAGCAGCTCAGCTGCTATAGAACTGGAAACTATAAATGTTACTTGTGATGCCAGAGTACTGAGGGAGATCCTTCATCAGAAGACACAGAGTCCTGGTTATAGGCAACTAAGTTATCATGGCAGGGCGGAGTCAGCCACAAATTTAGTGTGAAGCTTCCTTTTCCAAAGGTCTGACTGGTTTCCTATCCGGCCATACCTGAAGCTCAAACCACAGGCAGAGACTATGCAGAGGGATAAGAATCTAAGGGAGAACAAGAAACTACTATGTCTTCTCATGTTAATATTCTGCCTTAGAAGTCAAAGCTCTCTACCTATTTTCAAGAGCTTCAACAACATAGTCCAAGTACAAATTTTCTTATATATTACGTTTAATAAGTGCTATTAAAATGCATCTTCTAAATCACTTCCTTACATTAAAATAGGCTCTTATTAGATTTGGAATTCTTATTTAAGGTCATGACATTAGTTTCTGTACTTCCTTGCTCTAGGAGTACTATAAATGCAATTTTCATGGATAAATCAAGCTGTGTAACTCAGGCAGAATGTTTCACTATCGCCCAAGGTAGAACTGTGAGTCTTTCATAGCAGTCAACCTAATTATCTTTTATTTTTATTCTTCCCATCAAAAGGGCACATTCATACCTTTAAAAAGAGCTTATTAAAATAGACTTCTTACATTTACATATTTCAATAATACTGTACATACTGTGAAAAAGCCAACAATATTACTGTAGCTCCTGTTAAAATTATTAACTTCTTTTATAAGCAAAACTGTCAAAAAATATTTCATTTAGGGTAAAAAGCTTTGACCCTGTTGCCTCCTAGTAGGCAACTTTATTTTGTGGCAACTAACATTTGTGCTTCAGTCAGTCACAAGTACTTGCAGTCCACCCTTGGGTTACATTCATCCATATAATGGGGCAGCAAAGACAGCATGAAGAAATGGAATTTAGGATAAACTTCAAACCTCATTAAATCAAGAGCTTCATAATACTTTCCTAACCAAATATTGGACAGGTTTGACTATGTAAGTTTCTTTTCTTCTTCCAGAAGATTCTAAATAAAAGTGGCCCAAAATGGAAAATGGCATTAAGGATATATTATCAACTGGGAAATTAGTCTATTTTCAGTATTTATAATAAGATAACATAGACACTGAGTAAAGGCAAATAAAGTGATAAGACGATGTACTTATTGTTAAAATATAATAACACATATTATAAGCCAGATCAGAAACAAGGAAATATTCTCCTTATAAAAATAGCTTCCAGGATTTTCTATTACCAAACTATCTAAATTTAACTAAGAAAGAATATGTCAATCAAAGGAACAGAGAAGTAAGCACCTGGTCAGCAGAAGTCTAGAAAAAGAAGTCACTGTGAAAATACTGTCTTTGCCCTTTTAAACACTATCTAGAGAACATTAGACAACAGACCTTGAATATTCTGTTTCAGTAGCAATACCTGTGTGAAACTAGCTAAGAAGAACTTTATTAATACATCACTTCTCTTTTTTTTTTTTTTTTTTTTTTTTTTTTTGCTGATTTGCACAGTCTAGTAAACACTAAGGATATCTGTGGTAGTTTTACATGTTTTGAATACTCATCCTGTACTTGTTGATTCCTATAATTTTTTATATTTTTATATTCCTATAAAGTTGGAATTTCCAATATTACGAGTCATGGCTTCCAAAGGTAAAAGTTAAAATTCAGATTCTCAGACTTCTGATTTGTAAAGAGCTCAGAAGTCATCACTTTGTTCCCTACAAAAAGACGAAGCTAAACAAACTGCAAATCAGTGGCCCTTCTTTTACCATTAGAGAATACACATTACATGGTAAAACATCACCCCAAAATCTGGGAATATAGGTAAAATAAACAAACACAGCCAATATCAGTTAACCTGAAACCAAAGCCGCTGGGGTCAGAAACAGGTAAGAAAACTTAAAGGGAATTTGATGAATTTTGAGAAACTGCATGTAGTAGACCAAACTGAAAATGAAAGCGTCCTGGACAGGAGACCTAGAAGAGGTTCACATTCATGGGACTCACATCCAGAAAGTCTACATTTCATGTGAAGATCCAAGAAAGATCCCACTCTAGATCTGACTTTGTGAAATATGCCCAGAGTTTTCTCCGTAACAAAGGCCTGCTATCGAGGAAAAAGACATTACCAGACTCTTCACAGCTTAGGAAGGGCATCGTCTCCACTCCAGCCGCACATACTTAAAGGATGAGAAAAAGAAAAGTCTGAAAATCACAGTCTAGGGACACAGGACAACTAAAAGACTAAGATTAAAATTTTTAAAATTGAAGAATGCTTCCCCTTCTCTGTATCTTACCAGCACACAGAGGGAGCTCTGGTATAATAACTAGCTTTATAAATAACTATATAAAATATGTATAAACTATATATGGTTTTCTCATTCATAATTAATTAAAAGATAATGGTTTGTTTAAAGTAATATATGATGAAGTATTTGGGTGATTATAGCATAGAAGTAAATACAATGAATGAAGGTAATAAACTGGGAATACTCTGTTATAGAGTACTTACATATATGTATAGCATATAGTGTTGTTTGAAGGTAAACTTAAATTAGCTACAAAATAATATGACAAACTCTAAAGCAACCACTAAAAAAATTGTTAATGAAGTATAATTAATATGTTAAAAAAAGGAGAGGATATGCAAAGGGAATGGAAATATATAAAACAATGTCAGAGAAAGCTAAAGGGGAAAGGGAAAAGAGAAAACAAGAAGAAATGTAATGAACATAAAATTTACAAAAATGTACATTTTAATTCAACCATGTCAATAATCACTTTATTTTTTTTTAAAGAATTATTCATTTGAGGGAGAGTGAGAGATCATGCGTGCACATGTGAGCATGCATGGGGGGAAGGGCTAAGGAAGGAGAGAGGGAATCTCAAGTGGACTCCCTGCTGAGCAAAGGGCCCCACAGAGACTCAATGTCACCACCCTGAGAACATGATCTGAGCTAAAATCAAGAGTTGGACTCAAACATCAGACACCCAGGTGCTCCTTCAATAATCACTTTAAATGTGATGGGAGTGGATACACTAATCAGAGGACAGGGGAAGATAGACCATTTGATGTTAATACAAGAAACCTGTAGTAACTATATTTATTTCAGAAAAGCAAACTTCAGAACAAGGAAAGTTACTGGTGATAAAGTGAGACATTACAGAATGACTAATATTTATGTACCTAATAAAGTAACAAAATATATGAGGCAAATCTGATCAAACTGAAAGAAGAGAGAGAGACAAATTCACTATATAAAAATGTGCTTGGAAACTTCAAAACCCTTTTTCAGTAATTGCTATATGAATCAGGTTAAAAATCACCGAGGGTATAGTTGATTTGAATGGCACCATGAATCAGTTTTATCTAATTGACATTTATAGAAAACTCCACTCAATAATAACAAAGTACATGGAACTTGAGTTCACATGGAACATCCTCCAGGATAGATCACATTTGGGAACATAAAGCATCCTTCAACAAATTTAAAAACATAGAAACCATCTTATTAATTGAATAAGAAACTTGAAATAAGTAATAATTGAAAGTCCACAAATATTTAGAAATTAAACAAATTAAATAATACATGGTCAAATAAGTCTCAAGGGAAACATATATTTTGAACTTAATGAAAATAAAAATATAACTTATCAAAATTTGTGAAATACAGTGAAAGCAGTGTGTACAGGGAAATATCTGATATTAAATGCACATTTTAGAAAAGAACTAAATGCATATTTAGAAAAGAGAGCTAAATCAACAATACTCTTAGCTTCTACTATAGGAGACTAGAGAAAGAAGAACAATTTAAGCTTAAAACAGGTAGAAGAAAACAATGAAATTAAAGATAGCAATAAAATAGAAAAACAGAATAATAAAAGTTGGTTCTTTGAAAAGATCAATGAATCTCATAAATATTCAGTGAAGCTAACTAAGAAAAAAAGAGAGAAGATGCAAATTACCAATATTAGAAATAAAAGAGAGGCCATAACTACTGATTGCACAGACATTAAAAAAATACCAGAAAAATGCTACAAATGTGATAATTTAGATTAAATGGACCAATTCTCTAAACGACAAAAACTATGAAAACACACAAGGCTGAATAGGTCATCCGAATAGGCCTACATTTATTAAAGAACTGAATTAGTAGTTTAAAAACTTAAAACAAAATAAACAAACAAACAAAAAAACCCAACAGGCCCAGATGCTTTTTTTAAAAAAGAAATGACACCAATAATTCACAACTTCTTCCAGAAAATTCTGTTTCCCAGCTTCCTGAGCAAATAGGATAGAGGCATGTGCCCTTGGCTCTGCAAATAAGATACACAGGAGACGATGCTTGGATAAAATAAAGTCATGTCCAGGAGACATTTCAAGGAGAGCAGTAGTAGATGTCCTTGTGGAGATGTCTAATAGCCGCCTAATTCTTAGACTCAGGTATAAAAAGATTGTGCCCACCAGCAGGCTATTAGAATGACTTCAATAATGTTCCTTACTGTGTAGCTTCCATGGGTTCTATGATCTATCACATTTTTTTTAGTAAATTTCATTTCTGATTAAACTAACTAAAGCTGATTCCGTTGTTTGCAACTATACCATTATGAGATATTCTGCTTACCCATAAAACTCTTTTTTTTAAGTATAAAGTTTTGTTTGTTTTTTTTTTTAATTTTATTTACTTATTTGACAGAGAGAAAGAGATCACAAGCAGGCAGAGAGGCAGGCAGAGACAGAGGGGGAAGCAGGCTCCCTGCCGAGCAGAGAGCCCAATGTGGCGCTCCATCCCAGGACCCTGAGATCATGACCTGAGCCGAAGGCAGAGGTGTAACCCACTCAGCCACCAAGGCGCCCCTAAACCTCTTTTTTAACTAATATTTGGCTTCATACATGGACCCTGTTTAAAGAGAAAATATGCTTGTCTTGTCAGCAAGCATTAAACAATTCATGCAATAGTAGTAAGTTAACAACAGCTGCCATCTGGATAAAGGTCCCCGTACAACAATCCCATAGCAGTAGAGCAGAGTTACAGAGAAGCCAGTCTGGTTTAGCAAAACACACACACACACACACACACACACACACACACACACGAGTTTGTAACCAGACAGATCCGGGGTTTAATCCTTACTCCGCTTTTTCTAGTCGTTTTACATTAGGGGAGTAGTAAAGACTCTCTAAATCTCCACTCACCGATAAATGCGCCAGATTAAACCTCCTGCCTCTGGACGACTATCATTTGCCTGCTCATCGGTCATTTGTCTTTATTCTTGGTTAACACAGCTCCGATTTGATTCAGATATCATGGAGCTATGTCCTAACCCAGACGACATCTCTTACTGATGGTAATCCTTTCACCACTTGCCAATTAGTAAGTGGTTTATAGTTTGATAAGTAGTATGATCCAATTTTGTTCAAAGGAACCTCATAGGAAACATGCTAGAGATTTCTGGAAACGATTCCACTCCCTGATAAAGACAGAATGAGAAACTGCAAGAGTGAGAAAGAAAGCAAGATCAAGAGTAAGAAGCTTTCTTTCTTCCTGCCTTTGAGGACTATTGTGTGAAGATGTGATTCCTAGAGCTACAGCTCATCGCCACGTATGATGGGAAGACCAGGAAAAGGGCAAGCCCACAGTGAAGCCTACAGAATTAAGCATCAACTAATTCACTAAACCATTCTCAGAAACATCTCTGTCCAGACCCACTGTTCCAGGGGGAAAAAAAAAAAAAAAATTAAAAAAAAAAATCAACCTTTAATGTGAAATCCAATTTCAGTCGGTTTACTTGTTTCTAAAATAATTCTTGCTGAAACATTGTTTCATAGGGTTTTTAAATAAGTACTGAATAAGATAATGCTTTTTAAACAAAATGCAGGCAAATTACTCCTCTATTCTAATCCCTCTCATGGCTTTCCATATCACTAAGAGTGAAAGACAAATACCTACTACATTCATAATTTTGCTCTGCTCCCTCTATCTCACCATTAAATCTGACCTAATCTCCTACTGCTTTTTTCCCTGCTCCCTCTGCTCAGCCATTCTGGTTTCTATGCTGTGCCTCCCTCACCCAGGAAAACCCCTTCCTAAGCATCTTCACTACAATTGTGCACACTGCATAGACAGACCTTCCTCCAGACATACACTTGCCTAATTCCCATCCATTCCTTATGCAGACCTTGCCTCTCAGTGATGCCTTCCTGGTCACCTTGTCAGTACAATTTTCCTGTTCTACAATTTTCTTTTTCCCTATAGCATTTTTTACCTTTCTTATAGTGTATTTATATATTTATTATGACTATTATACACCATCTAAATATGGGTTAATATAGAGCTACACATGGGCAAGAATTTCTTTGTTTAGTGATGGATCTCAAGGATCCAAAGAAGTCTCTGGAATATAGTATGTGCTTAAAAATATATATGTTAAATTAAGGATGAATATATGAGTATTTCCAAAATTCCCAGCACATGCTAGCTATTCAATAAATCTTCCCTTCATCACAGTACACTTCCTTGCTTGTACTTGCCTCCCTTGTGGTCCAAGCATGTAGTGGGCGCCACCTCACTGTTTTTCTATGGCTCTACTCTTCTTCCTCCCTTTAGTTTCTCTTTCTCCCTATCCTCTTTTTTTCCCCCACAGTCCTACTGCACTTTCCATGCCTACTTCCCTTGACTTTTCTCTTTATATGCACAAAGAGCATTATTCTTATTTATTCAGCAAATATTTGTTTGACTAGTGTGTGTGTCGGGTATTTTGCAAGGTTTTAGATTTTGAAAGAACAATAAGACATAATCTAACAGGTACTCTGGTATGTATTTTCTCACACACCAATGTGCTTCAAATAGTACACTCATGCTCTTATGTGACACAAGAATAAAGGTTTTGGTACAACATGCCCAGGTCCAGGATGAAACATGCGTGATAGTCACTGGTCAAGAAAACAAGCAGATTAAGCATGCTGAACAACGAACTGCAGAAGGAAAGGTCAGGAGAACTGTACCATGAATTATTGTACAAACAGAAGTTCCAGGCTATGCCACTAAGAAGACAGGAGGATACGGGGTCTTTTCAGAACATAAGGGAAGTGTTCGTCTAGGAGTATAGGTACAGACATTATAAATTTGTAGAAAATAGAATATATTGGCCAAGGAGACAATGTCTTTTTAACGAACAAACCTTCCCAGAGAACTTGTAAAATATGACATAAATTTTATATATTTGAAATTGTTGAATCATCCAAAAACGTTTAAAAACTGCTCTTAAAATTATCCCATTTGGTGGGGGGTAAAGATATTTTCACACAGTATTTTTTCAATGCAGAAATTTCCAATTCTCAAAAGCTGTCATAATGCCAAGTGAAGAAGTTATTCATCCATGAAAGTCTCCTTTGTTAAAAAACAGATCGCATTATTTATACAATCTGAATGTTTAATGAATGCATACAAATTCAAATGTCATTGTAGATAAACTAAAATTACATTTCTATCAAGGAAGAAAAGCCTTTCCAACAAAGAACAAGACTTTTGTTTTAACGTGAAAAAGTTAAAGTCTGAATCCTAAATTGTTTTTTAAAAAGTAAATGACAGGGAAGTATATGAAGGTTTCTTTAAAGGTTATCTTAAATATAAATGTGAAACTGTATCTTTAAACAATGAATGGTGTAGACATTTCATTTTGTAGTTTAGAGAATAAATTAAAATAATATATCTTTATCCCATATCATGAGAAAACATGTGTAAAAACACTCAATAAGGATAATAAATGCAATTTAAGAATTTCACCTATGTATGCAGACTGAAGCAGCATAAGCTTTAATGACTTAGACTCTTATCAATAACATTTACCATTCACAGAAGGCTTGTCATTCATAGAAGAATATGACCATAACAAAAGATTCTTGAAATTATATTTCAACAGTGTATGAAACTTTTCTCTAACAAAATCTTATATTCAGGTTTGTAATTCCAGATATTTACTCCTCTGGAGGTCACATGAGGAACTGTGACAAAAGGAAATGATCAGTTTCTCTCGATTTCTTCCTATTACAGTGACACAAGGGAAAGATGTTTTATGAAACCATTTTCAAAATATTTCCTGAATAACAAGGAAGACACATGGAAGGGAAAGACTTAGTTTCAACGTCTTCACAGATGCTTCCCAGCATCTACTCTTTTTGTAGACAAACCAAATTGGCATTAACAGTGTGCTATCTGGTGAAACTGTTTTGCCCTTTGGGCCTATTCTAGCTGTTATTTTCTAACTTAAATTCCCACCACTAAGGTATTTTTGGTAAAAGGTCAACAAAGAGTCAACAAAGACTTTGGCAGTATCTGTAAACTGAGCTTTATTAGATATAAAGGTTGATAGAGAGAAAAATTTTGAGGGAAAAGGAGTCAGAAACTCTCCCTTACTATTTTTCTCACACACAATCTGCCCATTGTTGTCTGAAAGAATCGTTATTCATCACTGATATATAAATCCCAGCTACTATGCATTCTGGAGGAAGATGCTACTTAGTTGTCCACTTGAGAGTTGCTCAAGTACAAATCAGTGCATATGATTTGTAACATCTGTATTTGTGAATTTCATTTGGACGCCACTATGATTCTTTCAGATGCAAGAAACAGCAACTTCAATTAAAAATGACAAAAAAAAAAAGTAAAAGGTAATTTATTGGCTCATATAACCAGAAATAATAATAAAGACAGTTCTGGGTCTGGGGACTTGAATGATGTTACAAGATACAGTCCATGTCCAGCAATTCATGATTCTTTATGTTGGCTTCATCAAGAATAGTAATCTGACAGGCCACCAACATAGAGAGTCATGATCTCTCACCCAATTCCAAGGCTTGCTCTAGTCTATAAACTCAGAGTCTCTACAATGAGAGGAAGGCAGATACTCCTCAGAAAAAAATTATATCATATAAAATCTTATTCTCATTTTCTACAAAGGAACCTGCAAGTACTTACCAGAAAAATTCCACTTCAGTCCTTCAGGACTTCCCCCTGTTAAACAGTCAATAAGTAATATCACATTCCTTAAGGACAGAATTGATTTGAGCCACATCAAAGATTCGAGAGAGGAAGATACTCAATTCTCCTGCTTCAACTGTGGAAGAGTGATGGATCTTGGACTATGAGAATGGACTACTATAAACTTAGAAATCCTAGCAGGTATCCTGAATACTCCATTCAATAATGGTAAAATACATTTTTTTCAAGCCCACATGGAATAATCACAAAGACAAAAGACAATTTTTGAAAAGTATCCAATTTAAAAGAAATGATACAAAATGTGTTCCCAGTCCACAAAGGAATTAAACTAAGTATATCAATAACAGAAGACAGCATGACAATCTCTAACATTTGGATATTAAAAAACACTTCAAATAACACATGGACAAATGAAAAAGTCTCAGGATAATGTGGAAAAAAAATTTTTAACTAAATGAAAGTACAGTTTATCAAATCTGTAAGCTACAATGAAAGCAGTGATTAGAAATACATTTATGGTGTTAAGTGTATGTACTAAAAGGAAGAAATACTTAAACTCAGTATTCTAAGTTTCTATCGTAGGAAACAAGAGACAGAAGATCAATTTAAGCCTTGTATGTATTAAAAGGAAGAAATACTTAAACTCAATATTCTAAGTTTCTACCTTAGGAAACAAGAGACAGAAGATCAATTTAAGCCTTAAATAAGCAGAAAGAAAGAAAAGAGCAAAAATCACGGAAATCAAAAATAATTCAATATTAAAAAGCAGCAATATCAATGTTGATTCTTTTAAAAGATCAATAAAGTTAATAAATTTCAAGCCAGAATGAAAGAGGGATCATCCTTACTGATCACATAAACATTTAGGGTAAAAAGGGGGGTACTGCATAAAACTCTATCTGTCCAGACTTGACTATTTAGGTCAAATGGAATCAATTATTTGAAAGACACAAACTATAAAAACTCAAATAAGGAAAAATATATAATCTAAATAATACATATTTATTTTTAAAATTAATTAATACGGGCACCTGGATGGCTCAGTGGGTTAAACATCTGCCTTTGGCTTGGGTCATGATCGAGTCCCATGTTGGGCCCTTTGCTCAGGGGACAGTCTGCTCCTCCCTTTCCCTTCTGTTCATGCTCTCTCTCTCTGTCAAATAAATAAAATCTTAAAAAAATAAAATTAATTAATAATCTTCCAAAAGATAGAGTGTGGACCCAAGTTGGTATCATTCACACATTCTACCAAATGTGTAAGGAAGAAATGACACCAGTTCTCTAGACTCTTTTCCAGAAAATCAAAGTAGAGAGTACGTACACTTCCTAACTCACTCATTGAGCACATTATTCCTCTAATAATGAAACCAGAGAAAGCATTACAAGAAAAGAAAATTAGAGACCAATAATTCTCATGAATGCAAGAATGGAGATGCTGAAGTCCTCAAGAAATATTAATAAGCTGAATTCAACAATGTACAAAGAATTATGAATCATAACCAAATGGGATTTATTCCAAGGAGAAACGTTTTTTGGGGCGCTTGGGTGGCTTAGTGGGTTAAAGCCTCTGCCTTCAGCTCAGATCATGATCCCAGGGTCCTGGGATTGAGTCCTGGGATTGAGCCCTGCATCGGGCTCTCTGCTCAGCAGGGAGTCGGCTTCCCCCTCTCTCTGATTCCTCTCTCTGCCTACTTGTGATCTTTCTCTCTCTCTGTCAAATAAATAAATAAAATCTTTTAAAAATTTTAAAAAAAGAAAAATCGATTTTTTAATACATACTAGAAACAAACAATTGGAATATGAAATTTAAATACATATATATATACATATCTGTATATATGTATTGTATATAGATACAAAATATCTATAGACTTTCTATGCAGACTATAAAAATATCTATAGACTCTCTATGCAGACTATAAAACTGATGAAAGGATCAAAGATTTAAATTAATGGAGCTATATTCTGTGTTCCCAGATATCATTACATCAGTACTTCCCAACATGATCTAAAGATTGATTAAAACTCTAATCAGGGGCACCTGGGTGGCTCAGGTCATGATCCCAGGGTCCTGGGATTGAGCCCCACATCGGGCTCTCTGCTCCGCAGGGAGCCTGCTTCCTCCTCTCTCTCTGCCTGCCTCTTTGCCTACCGTGATCTCTGTCAAAAAAACTCTAATCAAAATCCCAGCAACTTATTTTATAGCTAATAAACTGATTCCAAAGTTCACATGGGAAGACTAAAGACTTAGAAAAACTAATATAATCCTGCACAAAGTTGGCAATCAGGACAGTACAGGATTTGCAAAAGAACAGACACACAATTCCGTGGAACAGAATCAAGACCCCAGAAATAAACCCATACAAATATAGTCAACTGATCCTTGAGAAGAAAGCAAGGTGAATAAAAGGAAAAAATACAGACTTTGCAACAAATGGTGCTAAAACTATTATACACTACATCTTAAAAAAAGAGAGAAAAAAAAAAGAATCTATAGCTCAAAAAATATCAAGGACCTAGGGGCTCTTGGGTGGCTCAGCTGGTTAAGCATCTGCCTTTGATTTGGGTCATGATCCTAGGATCTTGGGACTGAGCCCCATGCCTGCATCTAGCTCCCTGCTCAGTGGGGAGTTTATTCCTATCTCTCTGCCCCTCCACCCACTCGTGTGTGCTCATTCACATATACAAGCTCAGATGCCCTCTCTCATTCTCTCTCTCTCCCAAATAAATAAATTATTTTAATAGTATATTAAAGATTAAATGCAAAACGCAAATCTATAAAACTTCTATGAGAAAATGCACATGACCACTGGCTCAGTAATGAGTTTTTTGATAAAACATCAAAACCAAGACTAATGAAAGAAAAACCTGATATGTTGGGTTTGTTTTAATTAAAAATTTCTGTGAAAACATTAAGAGAATGAAAAGACAAGCCACAGCTTGGGAAAAAATATTTGCAAAACACATATCTGATAAAGTACTCGTCTCCAAGAACTCTTAAAAGTCAACAATAAAAATATAAGTGATCCAATTTTTAAATGGCAAAATATCTGAAAAGAAAAAGCATCAAAGATACACCAATATTAATTAAGTATATGAAAAAATGCTTAACATCATTTGTACTTAGATAATTACGAATATGAAAACTACATGAGGTATCAATATGCAACTATTAGTATAGTTAAAATACAAAACCTGACAATATCAAATATTGGTGAGGATGTGAAGCATAAGGAGTTCTCATGAAAAATGATATAGCCACTTTGAAATATAGTTTTCATTTTCTTACAAAGTTAAATATAATCTTACCATTCAACTCAGTAATCACAACTTCACTCCTAGTCATTGACCAAACTGATCTGAAAACAAGTTTACACAAAAATCTTCCTTCATGTAAATGTCATAAGAGTTTTATTCAGAATTTCCAAACTCTAGAAACTAGAAGTTTCACTGCCCTTCAATAGGGGATAAGCAAATTGTGGTACCTTCACGCAATGAAATATAATGCAGCAATATACAGAAACTAGCTATAAAACCACCTAACAACTTAAATGAATTTTAAATACACATTGATAAATTGATGAAGCCAGTCTTAAAAGGCTACCTACTTTATGACTCTGATTAAATGATGTTCTAAATAGGATAAAACTATAGCCAAAAGAAAAAGAATTTCTAGGGGTTCCCAGGGAAGTGAGAAGGGTTAAAATAGTGAAAACACAGAGAAACATTTAATGTGGTAAAAGTATTCTATATAATACTGTAACTGAGGAAATATATAATATATACATTATGTATTAATATATATACATACATTATGTATTAATCAAAACATATAGAACATACGGAAAAATTTCAAAACATAATTTGTAAGGTTAGAGAATCCAAGATTGGAATAGAGAATGTGACGAAACAATATTACTAGATTACAAATGTATGAAACAACCTCCGTGAAGGAAATGGCAGGGGAGAGGGAATGAATTTGTACAACTAATGGCAAAAGAAACTATACATAAGTACTCAACTATACTCAATTAAGTTGTTTCCCATGATACACAGGTTAACAATTCTGATCCTACTATCCCATGTATACTGGGATTGAATAATTGAGCCAACGGATGGCAGATGGTAGAAGCCAGGTTAGACCAAGAGTTTACAGATGAACAAGAAGGGGCTAGAATGATCTATGTGGTGAGGGATTAGTGTTGAAGACAGCAGTGTGAATTCATGTTTACCTTAATATAAAGACAGATGGCTATATGTAGATATATTCATATATATATTCATATTATTATATATTCATATATATTAATGTATATATACATACACATATATACGTGTGTGTGTGTTTATGCACTAGTATGCACACATATATTTCTGTGCTCTTTCAGCTGAAATGCCTGGAAACAACCATAAGCATTAGCAATGAGCACACTTAGCACCCAGATCTTGGTTTCTTTTTTTTTTTTTTTAAAGATATTATTTATTTCAATCTCAAGTAGGTGGAGAGGCAGGCAGAGAGAGAGAGAGGAGGAAGCAGGCTCCCCACTGAGCAGAGAGCCTGATGCGGGGCTCGATCCCAGGACCCTGAGATCATGACCTGAGCCGAAGGCAGAGGTTTAACCCACTGAGCCATCCAGGTGCCCTCAGATCTTGGTTTCTAATATCATTCTCCAATAAAAGGAATCAGCGCTCCTTGGACAGCCACCTGAATCTAGGACTCAAGGTAATAAATAGACAAGGTAGGCCTAGAGCAACAGGCAGTGTCAGAAAGGGAGTGTTACACACACGAGTGATGGGGTATATCACAGAGACACAGGAGCCAACTAAAAGAGTACCAATGGCCAAAGCTGAATAATTTTGAGCCAACAAATTAAATACAGCAGTATTCTATTATAACCAAAATTATTAAATGCTATGCATGATTACATACTAACAGAATTGATTTAATCAATAGACTAAATGGGGAAGAAAGACAAATCTCTAGTGCAGAAGAATTCCAAATAATTTATATACTTATTCTACCTTCAAGAAGGTGCAGTAAAAGTCCCTGCTCTTTAAGAGTTGCATTCTTTCCAAGAGTATAACATGGCAGGGCAGGGGGGAAGTAACCTCAAAAAGAGAACTTACCAAATATTACTTTAGTCAAATGGCCAAGATTAGCATCAACAGCTATAAGTCACGTGAATAACATGTACCCTCAGTGTGATTGTAACAGAACTTGAGCTTTGTGGTCTTCTTTCCACTAACAAAAAACTCCCAAAGAACCATGAGAAAAACACTAGATAAACTCAAATTGAAGGACATCCTATAGAATATCCAACCACTATTCATCTAAGCGATCAAGATCATTAAAAAACAAGAAAGAAAGAACCAAAGAAAGTATAAGATACTCTAACAGTCAAGAATAGGCTAAGGAGACAGGACAACTAAATGCAATGTGGTATCTTGGACACTGAACAACAAGACATTAGGTTAAAAGTAAGGAAATCTAAAATATGAACTTTAATAATAACATATTAGGATTTGTTCACTAATTGTAACATGTGTACTACACAAAAGCAAATGCTGTTAATCAGGAAAACAAAAGTGGCTGTGTAATATAACTTTCTTTACTCTCTTCACCGTATTTTCTATAAATCAAGCATTTTCTAAAAAATGAAGTACATTGAGAAATACAACTTAAAAAGATAAGCAGTACACTAAAATTACCTTCCATGAGAAGCTGAGTCTCATTTTATTTAAGATTTTATTTATTTATTAGAGAGAGAGAATGAGAGAGCATGAGAAGGGGAAGGTCAGAGAGAGAACCAGACCCCCTGCTAAGCAGAAAGCCCGATCCAGGACTCCACACTGGGACTCCAGGATCATGACCTAAGCTGAAGGCAGTCGCTCAACCAATGGAGCCACCCAGGTGCCTAAGAAGCTGAGTCTTAAATAACTTAAAAGAAAACTGCCAGTAGCTTCTTTGAATTGGGCATAGAAGAGAGAACTCTCACTGCAGTCATATCCATGGCTTCCTGACAATAAAGTAAACTTTAATAACATATGCAAAACAAAACAAAACAAAACCCTAAAAACTAAACCCTATCTGCAGAGAGTACCTATATTGTTATATTAATGAAACAAAGAAACCACATTTGAGCCTTGACTCCTTAATGTCTTTTAAATCTTTTCTCTATCATATAATTGGTGACTGTTCTCAACAAGTACCCTTCACAATTATACAACATTTTGGATGCCTGAGTGGTTCAGTCAGTGAAGCATTTGCCTTCAGCTCAGGGCATGAGCCCAGAGTCTTGGGATCGAGTCCCAAATGAGGCTCTTTGCTTGGTGAGGAGCCTGCTTCTCCCTCTGCCTGCCGCTCCCCCTGCTTCTGCACTCCCTCTCTGACAAATAAATAAATACTTAAAAAAAATAACATTTTAATTTATGAATTATCAAAAACTTTAGCCACTAGTCAAAAAAGATATGTGTCAGATTCTTCAGGGATAATTTGGTTCAGATTTGCTAACCATCTATTTAAGCAGGTAGACATGGGACAATACTTAACGGTTCAAAAACTCCAGAGTCTCCAGGGTGAAATCTAAAAATTCCCCATGTCCATAGTAGACAAAGAGAGACCAAAGAAAGAGGCGGACCACCACAGACTGGGAGATGGCAGTTTTAATAAGCAAGGGAACTGACATATGAGGCTTCTTTTGGCCAGCTGCAAGATGGACAAATAGTTTGCATCCACCTGCCAGAACCTTAATGTTTATACAGAGCTTTTGATGGGGTCCACTCACATACACAGTAAAGATGGTCTCAACAACACGTTATTATCTCCACGTTGTGTTCCGGGCTATGGGAAATGGTTATGGAAATAATGATGAGATGTACATTCCAAGGACAAGGGAGGGATGAGGAGCCTCCAACTGCCTAGGTCCAGCTCCCTGGACAGTCTGTGGTCATGTCCTCTCAATGAATTCCTCCAACAAATACTGCTGCAATAGTGTATATTCAAACTTCCCAAACTTGCACAGACACATTAAAAAAAAAAAAAAAAAGGAAGTTAGTCAGTAGAAGGTTCATGGTCCTACTGCATAGAGAAATGTGGCCAAATTTAGCATCTTGGCCCCCAACATTCACTAAAATTTGCTGAAGCACTGGCAGCAAAACAAAATTTTTTTCAAATAAATAAAGACTAAAAAATAAAAGAGGGATATGATGAGACCTTGAAGAAGTATCAGTGTTTTCTAAACAAAAGAAGTTATGTAATAGGTGTGTAGTATGTACATAGCATATAATTTCTGTACATTAAAAAGAAAACTATGCCATACCCTAATGAAAAATACTTTGAAACCAATATAAGCACATTCTACCAAACTAATATTATCCATATCTCATCCCTAATAATTAAGAGTTAAATTGAATTAAAACTAGATTAGCCAAATAGGAGATTCCATTTTCATATTTTAAAATGCTTAATTTAGGTTTAAAAATTTATTTAGCCTTCAGAAAATCCTTTTAGACATTTTAATATTAATGACTCCTCAATTAATTTCTCCTAGAATCTACACTGCAAAAGGCTGTAAGAGAGCTGATACAAGTTAAATCATTAAAATAAAATTCAGGGTTTTCATTGCTGTTGTTTTCTATTGGACAACTACCTTTTGTTGTAAGAGTAAACTGAAAGAATTCAGAGAAATTACATTAAATCCAAGTGACATTTACAAAAAAGAAAAAGCTTTACTACACCAACATTACATAAAGTTTCAGAGTTTCAAATGAAAGAAACTCAGAGATAGGTTTGATGAATCTTTTTGTTCAAATTCAGGCCTAATCATGTGTCTCATAAAGGAAGACTTATCAGCAAGATGTTCAAAAGAAAGTATTGACTTGTTCACATAAAGCTTTAAATCTCCTACCAGGAAATCTGAAAAGACTAAATAAGGATTTTGTCTTTTGGTGAGATGAAGGAATAAAAACAACCTTAGGAAACTGAATACTTTCATTGTAGACTACTGAAAAAACTTCTAAGTAAAGATCCCTGTTCATCTTCTTCAAGTGAAGAATATCTACTGCTACAACATGTTATTTTATCCAAAGGCCATAAGTAAAAATAATATTACCAAAAATGTGGGAGATGTAATTTTCTATGTATTTTAAAGAAAATTAAACTTCCTCCCCATATACAATTTCTAAGCACCACTATGACTTATTTCCAAAAGAAAAGATTACTTAGGGAAGCTGTTGAATTTGTTTTATTTCCTTCCTTTCTCTCTTTAACACTGTTTCACTTCCCTTATTTTTATTAGAAACTCAGTGTTATTTCTTGATGATTTGGCCTGCTCATAAAAATAATTTTGGAACAATCTAACTTTATCTGAGGAAGAAATCTCTATTGAGTTAAATCACATTTTCAGAATATGGCAATGACAAGTGATTTTGATGTGGGAAACAAAGGCAAAAAAAACAAAAAACAAAAAAACAATTAAATTTCCTTGCTACTTATGGCCCATTGACAAGTCCTTGAAAACAGGTTGAGTGACCTTCTTCTGGAAGCTCAGCTGCCTAGATGATGATACTTTGCTGAGGGCAAAGGCAATCCCAACTTAACAGGATCCCAAACCCCCAGAAATCTGGAAATTTACTTTAACATGCCAAAATCTCTTTGGAAACTTCCCTTTATCTCCACCCCCAAGACATGTATTAGCAATCATCCTCCAAGCATATGGCCCACTGATAAACATCTGAAGGATCTCATGACTAAGGTTTTATTGGACAGTAATAAATGACCTTTTAACTAGCCCCCTCAGAGTCCTAGAAACCTTGCTTCCAAAATTCTGTGGAGACTTATCCTATCTCTAATCTCCTCGCTGACTTGAAAGTAAAAAATCAGTCACCTGTCACAACCTCAGTGCAGTTTTTTCTGTCCATAGGTCCTGTGCCTATGTTTTAATAAAACCACCTTTTGCACCAAAGATATCTCAAGAATTCTTTCTTAGCTGTCAACTCTTGACCTCACCAAACCTCACCTATATTCAAAAACTATATTATCCGGGACTCCAACGTGGGGGCTTAGAGTTTTTTCATCTGGACTCTGAGCTTCTATACAAACTTCGTGAGTACTTTGCTCTCCCCTTACTTTCATTCCAGGGGCTCTTCAAGGAGTATGCTTTTATTGGAACACTTTTACGTCAATAGCTCAGGCTGTAATCCTCCAGACTGTGGCTACTCTATGGGGTGAAGAAAGCCTGCCTTTTGGCTGGAAGTTAGTACCATGACCAGGATGGTAATAAGACCCAGAAACTTGATGCCCTCTCTTTACTCCTGTCCTTATACAAAGTTGTCTGACTTGGGCACAGGACAGTCATCTAAGTGACCAGCATGGTTGCCAGTCTTAAGACTCCCATGTGAGGTTTCTTCCTCACTGGTCTAATGTGATCCCCTCCACATCTCTGGTCTAGCTGCTTTTGGTCATTAGATCTCCAGTGGGAGCCGGCTGAAACCAGTTCCTGACTGAATTAAAACCCAGCCAGGGACTATTTCCTAGGGATGTTGGCTGTAAGGACTGCATGTGTTGGCTCGTTGCTTAGATCATGATGGATTTACTGTTTTCTGTGAATGTCCTCTAGTAACAACTTAAGTTACAAAATTGGGTACTTTCCTCTTATAAAACTTCTCTAGTGTATTCCATGGGTTAAAAACAGCAGGTTCTTCATGACCTTCAGCAAGGTAAGACAGGCACATGTAGCCTTCACAGCAAGGCAAACTCGGTCCATACACTGGCACCCATCATATCTAGAATAGCCTAGAATGTGATGGGGAATCAGGCCTGGTTGGAGGGCAGGCCTCCCTCCTACTAGGCTTTTTTGACAGGTGGTGATCACAGTGATTTCATTCAAGGGACACCTCAGGCCACTCTGATACCAGGAATCTCTGACATAATCATGTCAGGGACACTATCTGGGCATGGGACGGGGGGTGGATTTTTGAGATGATGGGCCTTCTCTCTTCAGTTCCCAAGGACTTTCCCTTGGGATGCCTTTTAACCCACTGGAAACAATTCGGATTGCAAAATTTAAGAAAGGTACTGCACGGCCTCAATAGGATCTATCAGTTAGATTTTTTCTACAGAAAACAGGGCAAACAGATGGAGGCACCCTAGGTCCATCCCATGAGTTCAGGGCACTAAATTAGGATCCAGACCTAATGGCTTCTTGCAGAATGTGTTTGATTGTAACCAGGCCAGTAAACTCCCTCCTGATATGAAGGATGATAAGTATCTAAATAGGTCTCTGAATAAACCCAGGTTGGAGGAAACATGGGCCATCCCTAGCAAAGGGGACTCTTCCCCCACCCCGCCATCTCTCTCTTTCTCACCATTCCTCCTAACAGACTTAGGTTACTCTAGTGGTATGTGGAGGCTTCTCTCTCACTCATTTCCTGGGTTAACAGCAATAACTGGAGCCAACTGTGGTTAGTCTTACTCAGGATGGGCAACTGAAGGAATATTCCCAAGCAGCTGCTGAAAGTCCCTTTGTTTCAGGGAAATTCCATGTCTTTTCCAGCTTTATTTCCAGTAGGACTGCCTACTCCCTCTTGCTGGCTGGAAAACATGGTGGTTGCTACTCTGGAGCTGATGAGCTCTAGAACTGGGAACCCTCTTTCTCTGCCTTTTGGCCTTAGTTTGCCTCATCTGTCTCCCTCTCCTCCTGTTTCTGCACTATACTGGGTGTGGCTTGCATAACTGACTTCTATATCATCCTCAGTGCCTCTAGTACCAATGGCTCCTTCTCCTCCCCTCACTTCAAAGACCAATTAAAAGGACCCTCTGGACTTAACACTGGCCACTTCGTATTTACCCACCAGTGTCTCAGGTAAAAATTGACAATGGGGAACAAAGTGACTTTTAAAAGCGGATCCAGGTTGAATATAATTTGGTATTTAAACTAAGTTTGTTGGTTTAAGATAGACCTGTCTTTAGAATTATCAGCATTAAATATGAAACTTCTATTCTACTAAGACTTACTAAAGGTCAAATAAGACTTGTGTTATCTGTTGCATTTTGTTAGCAAAAAGATGACTT
The DNA here is from genome assembly GCF_020171115.1 of Neogale vison. Lineage (NCBI taxonomy): Eukaryota > Metazoa > Chordata > Mammalia > Carnivora > Mustelidae > Neogale > Neogale vison. Next base: position 31,873,790 of record NC_058102.1, on the reverse strand, counting down.
AACTTATGGTTGATTGTCTCAAGTTTTCATGGGTAATTGTTAAGATAGCTTTCAAAGTCTTAGGTAACCTGAAGCTTGAAAATTGTGTCTCTTGTAATTTATTAGCAAAAAGATGCTAAAAAAATGATGGTCAACTATCTCAAGCGTTCATCGGTTACTTTTTAAGATAGCTTTCAAAGTCTTTGGTAACCTGAAACTTGGGAGTTTTGCTTGGGTGATAAGTGGGATTGAATTTGTTAGACATCTAAGTCTTTTCCAAATGGGATAAAGTACTATATCAATGATTACTGAACACAGGTTTGTGCTTTTGACTAGTGTAAAGAAACAGGATATTTGAGTCTGTTGGTAAACCTGCTTTGTGCTTAATGGATTCATAAATTTGCTGTCTAAAGAGTTTTGGTATAAAAGCTCACAATGTTACTACTTACTTTTCACTGGAGACTAAGGTTTCCAAGAGGGCAAAATTCTGCTAAGTGTAATTAAGACTGATGCAAATAAGAAAAATAAATCTGTCCGTAGAAAAGTAGGAGGTATGTAAAAAAGATGTAAGGAAAGAAATGCATTTTGTTCAAGGTAAAAGAAGGTATTTTTGTCCTAAATGAGACTGGTTGTTTGGAAAGAAATGCCTGGGGACAAAATCTAAATGCAAAGCAAAGTTGAGGAAGGTTTGTGAAGGGAAATCTTTGGAAAGAAATTTTAGGTGTGGTCAGGATTGACTAAGAGTGAAATGGATTTTTAAAGTACCATAGCATAAGATTGAAATTCTGCCTTTCTCTCTGTTTAAAAGGCAAGGTTTTCTTGAATTATTGGCCTGCTCTTGATAAAGTGTAAATAAAGGTTTTTTCTCTTTTAACTCTGTCCAGAAAACCAGTTTCTATGTTTTGTCTTTATCAGGTCTTTGATCACTTATTTAAAATTTCTCAGTATTAGGGCCACCTGGGTGGCTCAGTGGGTTAAAGCCTCTGTCTTCGGCTCAGGTCACGATCCCAGGGTCCTGAAATCGAGCCCCACATTGGGCTCTCTGCTCAGCAGGGAGACTGCTTCTCCTGCCCTATCTGCCTACTTGTGATCTCTGTCAAATAAATAAATAAAATCTTAATAAATAAATAAATAAATAAGATAAAATTTCTCAGTATTAAAGGAGCTAAGTTTAAGTAACACCTACATAACCCTATCTATCTGCCTTGCAAGTACGTTATTGTCACCTTGGTTAAATAAAAATTTTTGTAATGACCTGTATTCCTGTCTGAGTGTCGGGTTCATGGTCAAAGAAATGAGACTGATAAAAAGCGAAAGTCAAGCAAAGCTTTCTTTTGTGCCAAGCATTGAGAATCTTATAGAGAGGGCAACCCCTCCCATCCTCACAGACTAACTTTTATAAAGCAAAGGCTATGTGGTTGAACCTGGCCACACCTGGGTGGCCAATGAGATTGTAACACACAGAGAAAGCTGCACAGTCATGCTAGGTCACACACAGGTGGCCAATTGAATTACAATTCACCCCATAGTAGCTATTTGAACTAGCCTATCACCTTGGTCAGAATTGGCGCCCAAAAGGCACCCAAAAGGCGGGGCCCACACTCCTTAGTAGCTGGGGAGACAGTGTGCGCCCTTTACTGATTGGATGTCTATACCTGGCCCGACTCATCCCTGCATTCGGGCTCTGTTACCTCCACTTGACCTGACACACTCCTGTATTTGGGCTCTGTTATCAGGGACTGGTCGACCATATTCTACTGGTTTCCGGGACTTGTTTTTAAGTAAGTTCCCCTGGGTGGGGGGGTGGGGGGCACAGTCAGTTTAAGTTTTACTGCATAAACAACAAAATCACTGTTTAACCAGATGGAATTGCTTTGGCTAAATAGGCCCTTACACTAAGCATATGCTTTAAAACTTTCTAAGGTTTAACAAATTTCCCAAGATTCAAATTGTAAATAAAGTCTGTGACTCATTAACCCTTTTTTGTTTAATATGTTAAGTTACTCTAGAAGAATTGTTAAGCAAATAATAAGCCTTACGTTACACTTGGGTAAATGCTCTAACTATTCTAGAGATGATATACAGTTCCTAAAGTTTTAGTATGTTTTGGTATATAGGCCATTACCTGATATTTGATTATTGAAGTATTGTGTGTCACAGAAATAACCTGATTTCCTTGCCAGCTGTACTGTAATCTCTCACCAGATCTTTATTCATGTCCACTTTTGAGTTTTTCATTTATGGTTATTCTTACTCTCTTGCAAATGTGTTTCATTTTTAAGAGGATTCATAAAAAGGACTTTTAGGACAAATACAGGTATTCAGTATGTTTAAGATTATAAAACTGAAATTGGAAAAAATTTCCAGAACTAACTAAACTGAGGATAATCATACCTTATGAGTCCTACTTAAATCATTGCTGGTTCTCTGTTTGCTCTTCTAGACTAAGGAAATTTTTTCTTAAGATATCTATGACTTAAAGATATATGATAAAGTAAGCTTTTGTGAACAGATTAAATCATTTAACTTCTCTCTACCTGAAACTTCCGAAATTCAAAAGGTCTCAAAAATACTCTTTCTTTGATGGCAGTTACAGTCATTTACATAAGTTTAATAAGAATCTGTTCTTGTAACAGGACCCATTGGAAACATTGGTTATTTTACCAAGGCTTTAACTGGAATGTCATACTTGAAAGACATGAATAGAACCAGGTATGACTATAGAGCTTTAAGGAACTAAGGTGGACATTAAAAGCATGGAGCCAACACATGGAGCTCCTTGGAAATGTTGGCCTGATACTGTCATCACACACTGAAATAAAGTTCCCAGACACCAATCTGAATGGCTGTTCAGCACAGCGTCTGCAAGGGATAGCTGCAGCAGCTGAATCCTGCACATAGCTTTTATTTTGTGTTTTTTTGGTTTGCTTGTTTGTTTTTTATCAGAAAAGCAAGGACAAATACCTCAAAGCATGGGAAATTGGTAAAAAGGGATGGCAAATATCCTGAGGCTGTAAAGCAGGCTTGCATTCTCAGAGGACATGCAGGGAATCAGTCTTGGGATAAGGGAGAAGAGGGATGTTTGGGCTAGGAATCACCAGGTGCAGAAAGGAGGAACTGAGGGTTACATTCTTTCATAACTCCTAACTTGGGCCCTGCCCCTGGGAATCGCAGGATCCTGCTCCTACCGGGACATTGTGTTCAAAAGCTGGAGAACAGGAATGCTGCTGATGTTTCAGCGGCTTCCACAATCACTCCTTAGGGCTTCCAATATATTTTCTAAGAATGACTCCACTGATACCTTGCTTACAGAGTTCTCAGCAGCCTTGCCAGGTGAACACAGAATGTCACTTCCTAACAAGTGCAGTAACCTCAGGGTACTTTGGGGACCTCAAGAAGAAGAATCCGCCCAAATCAACAGGTATTCCAGGCATGTCTGATGGCAAGCACTTGGCTTGGCTTCTGTCCTGGAGGGGCTACTAAAACTTCAACCCAGAGCTTCCTCATAAAAAGTTCCTGCAGAGCACAGTCTAAAAGGTCTATATGATCACTTACTACTCTTGCTGAGCTTATGTAAATCATTAGGCCAAGCTTGTTAAAACTGGACTTGTTTTAAAAACAAGTTAGTCAGTCCCAATTTGGCTATCTCTGATTAAAAATGAGGATTATGATAGAGAGGAAATATTTCAATAACCCATCTTTGTAGACTAGATTTTAAGCACTAAGACTCAAGAAAACTGGATTATTGTTTTAACAGTAGGACTTCTCTGAATGAGGACTGTCCAAAAACAACAAAAAGAGTTTAAGTCCTTTAGAGTTACTATATGAAAAACCTTTTCTCACTGTAGACCTATCAACTGATGGAAATTGTAATGCTTTGTTAAATTATTCACTTGAGGCCAAGTTAATTCATAAATCTCTAAATGAATATGCAAACCATATCCTCCCTAAACCTGATCTGACAGTCACTAGCAACCCACACCATATAAACCTATAAACCCCAGAGACACGGTTTACTTAAAGGATTGGAAGTCTAACACGGCAGAGGATTTAACTCTAAAATGGAAGGGCCCCACAGGGTCCTATTACACACTCCCACTCCAGTAAAATTAGAAGGACACAATTCACGGGCTCATATATATAGAATAAAACCTGTATCTCATTCACAGAAAACCAATGAGCAAACTAACATGCCTTTTTATTTCTGTAAAACCTGTGGAAGACCTCAAATTTCTCTTCTAACAATACAGGACAGAATTTTAGTTAACTACCAAAGGTCTTTTTGTTCAGGCTTCTCTTTCTTATTATAATAGCCTTTTGTTGTCTTTTCCTGTGTCTACCTGCCTGGTGCCAAGACTCTTTTACTGCCATAACTTTCAGCTGACAGATGATCCTTTCTATTCAAAGAGGTTCATGTATGTTATCCACCTTGGACTGGCTGCCTCTGCCTTTGGTAACTCCTACATATATAAATTCCCCCAACTGACTGACCCATTTGTAGGTAGGTACATCTCTATGCCCCTATTCAGCAGGAGCAAGTTACAGAAGACGAGATGCTCCACCCTCAGCAACCTTGAAGATACAAGGATCAGAACTATTCAGGGGGGTATGATGTGGGAAACAAAGGCAAGAGCAAACATAGATACAATTAAATGCCCTTATAACCTGCAGCCCATTGACAAATACCTGAGGCAGGCAGAGTAAGCTCCTGACTGTCTTAATGTTCATGCCTTGCTAAACGGAAAAACAAACTTATTTTGAAAACAGCAAGGTCTCCCTACCTGGTGAGTCTTTAGCATATGCAAATCCTTTTGAAACTTCCTTATCTTTACTTCCCCCAACTCAGAAGCATAAATCAGTTGCCCCTCACAATCCTAGAGCAGCAGGGAGCAGCATTAGCTGCAGCAGCTCTTTCTGCCCATGACCCTGTCCTTGGGTTTTGATAAAACCACCTTTTGCACCAAAGATATCTCAAGAATTCTTGCTTGGCCATCGGCTCCAGACCCCACCAACATCACCTATATTCAAAAACTGCATCACTCTCATGGTCGTGGAAACCTTGCTTCCAACATTCCTTAGAGACTTAAGGCTATCCCTAACCCCTTCCCAACTTGAAAGTATAGAATCACTCACCTGTCACAACCCCAGTGCAGCTCTTTCTGCCCACAAGGTCCTGTTCCCTTGCTTCAATAAAACCACCTTTTTTGCACTGAAGACATCTCAAGAATTCCTTCTTGACCATTTGCTCCAAACTCCAACATTTCCAGGTCAATTTGAGGGGCAGTAGTCTAGGGTTCTCTTTCAGTGTAACATGCCCCCTCTTTATTCTTTGCTTATGCAACCAGTTTCTAGAAGTCTGCTGTTAAGAGATAAATATGCTGGGGCCCTTGGATAGCACAATTAAGCACCTGACTCTTGGTTTTTAGCTCAGCCCTTGATCTCTCATGAAATTGAGCCCTAATCTAGGCTCCATGATGAGCACGGAGCCTGCTTAAGATTTTCTCCCCCTCTCCTCCTGCCTCTCCTGCTCATGCTGGCTCTCACTCTCTCTCTCTCTCTCAAATAAATAAATCTTTTTTTTAAAAAAGAGATAAATATGCTACTTCACTATAAGTTTTCTGTAACTATTTATTGAGTGCTTTCTTTGGAGTATTTCATTGTGATTCCTGATGTTTGTTCTCCATTGAGAAGTATGAAATTCAGATTATGGGTTTCTGTTTCAGAAAGTTAGGCTTGGCTGTAGTGATGTGGTTTGGAGTAGTGTTGGGGTCCAGAGCAGACTGCCAAGGACAAATTCTTGAGATGGCTCTTGTGCAAGAAGCTGGTTTTATTAAAGCACAAGTACAGGATCCATGGGCAGAAGGAGTTGTACCTGGGTTGTGGGGAATGACTGATTATATACTTGGGAGTTGAGGGGGTAAGGAAAAAGGGAGGTTTCCAAAAGGACTTTCCTATGCTAAGGAAGACTCATGGGATACTGGAGGCCTGGCTACTGTCAAGCTAACCTTGTTTTTCCCTCTAGCAAAGCATTCACATTAAGACAGTTGGGAGTTTCCTGGAGGAATGTTACACTCTACCTGTCATGCATTTGTCAATGGGCTGCAGGTTATAAGGAAAAGGGCTGCATTTCCTTCTGCCTTTGATTCCCATAGCACCATGGAGGGGGGAGGGTGATGTGAGGGCTCCAGGAAATTAAGGGCGATGTTAGGGCTGCAGGAAATTTCTGGAAGTTAGGCTACTGATAAGACTGTTTTTTTTTTCCTTGTAAACCAGTAGGACTTTTGTAAGCTGTTGGAGACTCAGGTCCTGTGTGACTGTGATCTCATTTGTTTTTCTCTTTCCTTAGTTCTAGGGCAGCCAGGAATGCCTGAGGAATGTCACATATTTCCCACCTTGGGGGGTGGTGGCTTGTGGAGTGTCACCTTGTGCTTTCCCTCAGATTGCCTTCTACTCCCTCATCAATAGCAAAACTGTCAGAAATCCAAGCAGTTCAGAAGGTACAAAAGAGAAACCAAACAGTTAAGGTGGCTCTTTTCAGTTCTGGACCCAATTCTGTGTGGATGTTGTGGGGGCTTCTACCACACCAACAAACAATTCTCAAATACCATTAGGCTGCCTAAGAAATCAACTCAATTCTGACACTATCTACCTGGAAACAGTGTCAGATTCCTATTGGTTAGTGGTCCAAGACTACCCTCTACCCAACCCCAACTTCAGATGCACCTCCCAAGCCCAGATTGTTTCCTGTACTTCTGACCAAGGGACTATAAATTCTGAGGTTCCCAAGACTCCCTTCTATAGGTTTAATTAATTTGTTAGAGTGTTTCACAGAACTCAGCAAACCCATTTACTCACAAGGTTACCATTTTATTATAAAAAGATATAATTCAGGAATAAGCAGTTGAAAGAGATGCATATAGCAAGGTATAGGGAAGGGGTGTGGAGTTTACCTGTTCATTTTGAATGTGCCACTCCTCCCATATCTCGTGTTTACCAACCCAGAAGTTTTCTGAACACTGTCCTTTTGGGGTTTTATAGAGGATTCATTACACAGGCATGACTGATTAAGTCATTTACCATTGGCTACTAAACTCAATCTCTAGCCCTTCTCCCCTTCTTTAAAGTGTTGGTGGATAATGAGAAATGGAAGTTCCAACCCTAAGGTCAAGTGGTTGATTGTCCTGCCAAAGACCCTTATCCTTAAGTTACCCATGTGCTTTCCAAAATGCAATGCATTGACATAACAAAAGACAACTAAGCTGCCCTTATCACTGGAAATTCAAGGGTTTTAGGAGCTCTAAGCCAAAAATGACAAACAAGGACCAAAAACAACCCTTGAACAAGGGTTTGAACTTCCCCACTTATATATGGATTTTTTACAGTACCATAAATATATTTCTCTTCCTTTGATTTTCTTAGTAATGTTTTATTTCTGTAGCTTATTTTATTATAAGAATGATATACATAATATGCAAAATATGTGTAATTCACTGTTTATTTAATGGGTAGGGCTTCCAGTCAACAGTAGGCTATTAGTAAAGTTTTGAGGGGGTCAAAGTTACATGTGGATTTTCTACTCTGTGTGTGTGTGTGCGTGTGTGTGTGTGTTGGGGGGGTGTTAGCATCCCTAACCCCATATTGTTAAGGATCAAATGTACATATGAGAAATATATTTTGGTCATCTGAATGACCAAACACGTATTTGTTATAAATCATGAAGGGGTTCAGGAAAAGTCTCCCCAAACTGTGCCACTTTGACCTGTGGACTATTTTGAGATCAAAGCAACAGAGACCCAGGGGCTCAAGCCAAACTCATGCCCCTCCCTTAAAGACCTATCAGAATCCAAAATGGAGGTCATTTCTAACATTAAAGTTATTAACACTTATAAATTTCATCCTAATGACACATATGTATGGCAGGATAAACATCTAATTACCAAACATCTGCTTTTCTTAGTACCTATGAATTACTCTCCTCCTCTTTAAGCCCCTCCCATTCCTTAGCTTAGGATGACATATATACCACATCACCTTTCTGTCTTTATACCCTTCAGGTATGTGTAATTCCTGAACATATAAAATTAAAGTTGATTTTCTCCTGTTAATTTGTCTCAAGATGATTTAATTACTAGACCAGCCAGAAGAATCTTTGAAAAGAGATGAAAATTTTTCTCCACAACTATCACAAATATCACAGAGGTACTAGATAAATAGAAAGCATCTAGATTCTGAGAGGCCTCCAGGACACAGCCAACTTCAGAATTTCTAGTTAAATTGTTTATGGAAGAAAATGCAGAAGAAACCATTTTCTTATGGACGACCAAGTTAAGTGAAAATATGAAGCAAAACAAATGCCAAATGAAGTCAAGTACATACGATAAATAAAACGATCTTGTCTATCTGCCCTGACATCACACAGGAAAGAATAAAGGAGCTTTCACTAAATTTGGCAGGTGGGTAGAATATATCAAATCCACTTGTTGAATCCTTACAGATAACTTCAAAGAATTAGACAGTTCAATTCAGAGAGCCCCAAACTGAGGTATATTCAGACGCTCATGTTACTACTAAATGTATACGAAGGTGCTATGGTTGAAGAATGAACTGGAATTACAAAAATAGTCTATATCAAAGCTGAATTTATTAGGCTGTCAGTCAAGAAAGAGCTCACCATGCCAGAACAACATCAGAGGGTTTCTCTGCATGAACAGTGATGCATGCTCGAAGCACAGGCTCAGTTCTCTATAAAGTGTGAAAATACGGTTTGTAATTTTTTCCCTCTATCTTCTATGGATATAGAAAAAAACAAACACACCAAATCTAAAACCTTGAACAAGAGAAGAATCTTCAAAAAATGGGTGTAGATTGTAATTTAGTTCCTTATCTTATTGAATTACTACACAAAGTCTGTTCCACAGTTAATTTTTAACATAAGTTATGATAGAGCTGATGTTAATAAATAAAAATGATAAGTTTTCCTATCTTAATCTAATTTAAAATTCACAGCAACTCTATGGTATCTGAGAGTTTCTTTCCCCCTCACTGGCTTTGATCAGGTCTTTATTCAAAATCAGCTGTCAGCCACACACAGAAGAATGAAACTGGACCATTTCCTTACACCGTACAAAAATAGACTCAAAATGGATGAAAGACCTTAAATGTGAGACAGGAATACATCAAAATCCTTGAGGAGAACACAGCAGCAACCTCTTCCACCTCAGCCGCAGCAACTTCTTCCTAGACACATCATCAAAGGCAAGGGATACAAGGGCAAAAGTGAACTATTGGGACTTCATCCAGATAAAAAGCTTTTGCACAGCAAAGGAAACAGTCAATAAAGCCAAAGGCAACAGACAGAATGGAAGAAGATATTTGCAAATGACATATCAGATAAAGGGCTAATATCCAAAATCTATAAAGAACTTACCAAACTCAACACCTAGAGAACAAATAATCCAATGAAGAAATGGGCAGAAGACATGAACAGACATTTCTGCAAAGAAGACATCCAAATGGCCAACAGACACATGAAAGAGTGCTCAGTATCACTCAGTATCAGAGAAATACAAATCAAAAACACAATGAGATACCACCTCACACCAGTCAGGAAGGCTAAATTTAACTAGTCAGGAAACAATAGATGTTGGCAAGGATGCAGAGAAAGGGGAACTCTACTACACTGTTGGTGGGAATGGCAGCTGGTGCAACCACTCTGGAAAACAGTTTAGAAATAAGGCAGAATATCATGGGGGAAAAGAGGAAAAAATGGAACAGGACAAAACCAGAGAGGGAGACAGAACATAAGAGACTCTTAATCTCAGGAAATAAGTTGAGGATTGCTGGAGTTGGGGGGGGTGGGGAGGGATGGGGTGGCTGGGTGATGGACATTGCGGAGGGTATGTGCTATGGTGAGTGTTGTGAATTATATAAGACTGATTAATAAAAGGCCTGTACCCCTGAAACAAATAATTCATTGTATGTTAATAAAGTGGGGGAATAAAAGAACACAGAGCAGCTAAAGGCCCTTAAGGAACTCAAGAAAACCATATTGCATAACCTCAAAAAAAAATTAGCTGTCCAAAATAATTTGACTTTTATAGAATAAATTTAAGTTTTTAGGCACCAGGCTTCTTCACTGGGTTTCTTTTTTGCAGGCTTCTTGTCAGCTGCTGGTTTCTGTTGGCTGCAGCCTTTTCCCCCACCACAGGTTTCTTCTGCTTCTTCACACCAACAGCCTTCTTTCCTTTCTTCCCTACTACAGGCTTCTTGCCTAGAACCCCCTTCTCATCTGATTTGGCCTCTATGGCTTCTGCTGCCTTATCCATCCAGAGTTTGTGATTCTTGGCCTGGTGAAGAATGGTATTCTGGCACAAGGTCTTTGATACAGGTTTAGCTTCGACATGATTCTCCAGTTCTTCAATGGATTCTTCTTCAGGACCCTGCAATGACTCTTCTTGCATGGTGCTCAGAGGGCTCTTTAGATCTCTAAACTTTTCCAAGATTCTGCTAAGGTTTGTATCAAGCATTTTATGCATGGGAAGGTTGTAGAGACTCTTGAAGGAGGTGGCCTTATGCCAAGTGCCATACAGATCATCTAACTTGTGGAATGCACTTTCAGTTCAAATGCAGAAATGCCCACCAGGAGCAAGTTTCAAAATGTTCAGTTTGCTTACATTAAGACAAGGAATTCCAGGGATGTTTCTGAAGGCCTTGATGATACTGCTATCTTCACAGTAGATGATGGAGGATCACCTGCACTGGATACGACAACAGTTTCTCATTATGCCCTTGCCAGCTCTCATTTGCTGAGAGGCATAGACATTTTTGATATCATCCCAGGCTTTAAGTTTCTTAAGAAGCAAAACAGCCTCTTTGGACTTCTTGTAGTCTTCAACTTTACCTTCAGTTACCAAAGAATATTCTGAACATCCTCAATATGATGACCTTTAGACATGACCAGCACTAGTAAGGCTGAGGCAGCCAGGGCAGAGCAGATGGCATATCGCTTCTATATTGTGTTCACTCTGCGAGGCCAACAGTGCCACGTTTGGGTTGGTGCAAACATGTGCCCACCATGACACATATTTCCAAAAGTACCCTGGCCAGAACAGTGGATCCCACTGCCTTGAGCTCTGGGAATTCGAGCCACAGCTCTGCCAGTACCCTAAGACTCAGCAGTGATTTGATGACCTGCTAATTCACTGACAGCATATGGCTAAGTTGGTGTGAACAAAGTTCATGGTATCAGATTGAATGGGAGCCTTGAACACAGCAGACAAAATAATATTTTTGCCAGATGATTCCACTTTTTTCAGAGTACACAGATATCAATGAATGAGCAAACATTATCATGGAGAGAGGAGAGGGTCACACTCCTCTCAACCCAGAAGCTCCTATAGGAAAAGTGGCATCTGAGATATTGTATAATTTTACCAATGAAGAGACCAAGTCTTACAGAACTTAGGACATTCCCATCATCATCTCACTAAAAATTTCTTTGCTGCATCCCTGGAAATTGAGAGACTACAGGTTTGTGTGACAATAAAACTCTTCCTCTTTCCTCCACAGCATACTAATAAAGTAATTATTTTCCTCTCGTGCTTTCTGTTAGAACTTAGAAGTGTTTCTCTTTCCTTAGTGAGGACACTTGAGGTGAAAAAAAAAGACTTATCATTAAAAAACTGTTTATTTTATTCTCAAAGTAGCTTAAAGTGTTGTTTTTGCTTTCTTTACACAGACACTAGCTCCCAGCTGAACATTTCACTACTGTTCTCGTGGCTACCCTCTGACAGGCTTGCCAGGCTATGAATACTTTTCCTCACCTAAGGATTGCAGAATTGCAATTTCTCATAAATTCAGAAAGAATTTTTTAGTAGTTTTTGGTAACACTTTCTAACTTTTACCTTATCTTAATATGATATGCTTTAGGATAGCACAGAATTGCTTTTCCTGATTATTTACATTGTTTACTCTAACATTTTGACTCAGGCAAGGGCTGATCATTTTTAAAGTAGTAAATATTATTTAGGAGACTTATAAAAAAAATAGAAATCATCCTCCATTTCTATTTACTTTGAAACTTGAGTATTTAAGCATACATATTTTGTTATTGTTTTTGCCAAGCATTATTCCAAGCTTTAAGTAGTTATAGCAAATACCCAGCCATTATTCTACATTGTCATGTCTCTTTCCTACAATGGGCTCTTCACAAATTTCCAAAGCAAGCTTACTACAAGAACCCTGCAGAAATCCCTCCAGTTAATATTTCCTTAGCAAAATTCCCCTTGGGTATTCTACAGCTGTTTTTAAAATGTCCATGTTGGATATGGGATGACAGTCAGTGAAGCTATAGCAGGAAATGAGAATGAGGCTTGGTAGGAAAAAGTTTATTATGCTTACAGGTTCCAGAAAGAGGGTCACCACATGCCATGCAAGGTCACAGGAAAAATCACCAGGGTGGTCATGAGCCAGAAAACAGAAGAGAGGGGGAAAGCTTAGGTCATAGTCTTCACTCGCTTTTCCAAAGGAAAAGAAGACCAAGCCAACAGTTTAGGCTTGGCTAGTCTGAAGAATTTTGACAGGTTTTAGTCTATAGGAGTGGTCTTTAGTCACCTCGTACATACCTGACTCTGGGATAACTTAGGGCAGGAGAAGTTTTGGCTTGGTGTAGGAGAACTAAATAAGGAAGTACTTGAGAGGTACAAACTCGGGATATATGAAAAGCATGCTCAGAGGCAAGTTATTATTTTTGTTGGTAATTAGCTATCTTGTGAGGGACAATCTCTCTGTAGCCAGAAAAGTTTTTTAAAATGTCAAAGCATTATAATATAGAGATACAAACAATTGACATACATACATTTAAAGTAAAGTCAAGTTTCATAGAAGGTATAAGCCTCTGAAAATGACATCTTCAGTCAATGTTTATATTGGGCAAAAATTATAAATTTACATCCCCAAAACTCAACGCAGTATTAAAAAAAAAACAAAACATAAACAAATCTTGAATTACATTTCAAATAGAAGTATTATACTATCAGAATCAGGAGAGGAGATTTTGAAACAAGTTCTAATGAAGGGAATAAGCATTATGTATGTCTTGTACAAAGAATCTTTAATTATAAACTGTATTGTTGGTGGTCAGAACATCATGTTTTACACTTCTTACATTCTAATATGATAATGTGTTACTTATAAGCATTTCTCTATATTTTAGTTATATTTCAGAAAATTTGTTGAGGTGTGGGCTTTTATGAATTGCATTATTTTTTTCTACTTAAAAATAATGAGAATTAGATTCTTGGTTAGTGTTTCCATGGAGGACATCTGATTTTCAAGAAGAGATCATTGGAATTCAGGAAGAAATCACTGGAAAATTTCAGGAAGAGATCACTAGAATTTTCAGAAAGAGATCACAGGAAGAGATCAGTGGAGATAACTGTATCTGTTGAAAACTAGTTGAGATCCCAAGAGTATCAATGCCCTGAGTTAATGTGGGACATTACTTTCACTCTCTTAATGACCATAAGTTCTAAGCTTATAAATGATACACTGCCATTGTTACTTAAATTTGAAGTTCTTGTCTAATTTCTTTTTCTCACTATCTATAGTTCTCATCTGCAGTTTCTGTTTGCTTTACTATACATTCGCCCTCAGTCTAGAAGAACTTCTGATATCCTTCTGAATTTGGTGTTTGAAGCTATGGACTGTTCTCATCTATGACAGATGTGTCTCTTCTATGAAGGATGTATACTCAGATGCATATGATAAAACTAATTTATTATCCTAAACATAGTGATTGACCACAGATGGAGAGGTGACCCAAATGAGAGCAATAAGAACCTTAGAGAGGACTTTTAGTTGAATCATTGGGTTGGAGAAGAACTGGTTACACTTTCCTTTTGACTGTTAAGGTAGTAAGCTATAAACCCAATCCTTTAAGATGCCATCTTGCCACCATATAGAAGAGTTTTCATTAAAACACAAATAAAAAGCAGACTGAGTCCTAATGACATCATCTGAATCCATGGATCCAGGCATGTCTGAAGCCCAGATATCCTTTCAGATAAAGTTTAAAATGTTCCTTTGTTGTTTACCACACTTGCAATAAGACTGCTGGTTCTTTCAGAATGTGTTTTGGGCTAAGCCAAAATATTTTTCAATTCTTCCTTTCCCACTGGATACTTTTTACAGAATAAAGTATTTTTAAACATCAGACAGTAAAACATAATCATGGAGAATGCCATTTTATAGGATTTAATGAACACAAAAAAGGAAAAAAAAATAAAACCACATCATAAATTGCCCTCTCTGAACTCCTACTTGTGATGCAAAGGGGAGACATGCTTTAAGGGTGTATAGTATAGGGATTAATCGTATGGCTCTGAAGAAAGATACCTGGAATTTAAATGCCAACTCTACCAATTACTAGTTATGTAGCCTTAGGAAAGATACTCTCTGTCTCAGTTTTCTCATTTGTAAAATTGGGGGAGTATCTTGTGGGGTCACTGTAAGAATCAAATGAGATAGCAGTAATATACTTAAACCAGTGCCGGACATATCATGAGTATCCAATAAATGCCAGTATCAGGGTATTATCTTTTATTATAATTATATACTATTATTACTACTTGTTCAGTTATTATATATACCATAATGATAATATACGGACAAAGAATGTCCCCTCCTAAATCTTTCATAACTGGAATCAACTCTCTTGCATATTTATCTCCCTTTCAAATCTTTTGTCCCTAGGAGCAGGCAACTTCTGATGGGTCCATTAATCTAAAGACTTTGATATTTATTAGATACTACCATGTTCAAAGTTCTGCCTGAAAACTGGATATGCAACAGCAAATGAGTAACAATTCAAATATAATTGCTCTTCTCATAGAATGCACATTCTAGACATCGCACAAAAAATTAAAATCAAGTTTCTATTTATAGCTTGTAAAGTCTTATGCAGAAGAAACACAAAATGCGGTATGTGACAACATATTTTGGGGTATCTGCTCCAAGTCCGAGGAGTCAAAAAAGGCTTTCTTTACAAAGTGATTTTTTATCAGTTGAGTCCTTCACAAGAGTAAGAAGAGGAACACACTGATACAGGAAGCACCAGATTGGGGAAACAGAATGGTGGCATGCTGGAAGAGTGAGAAGCCGCAAGCCTCTTCTGTCTGAAACACAGACAACAAATGAAAGCATGGCAAAGGAAGAGACTGGTAGTGAAGGAAAAAGCGAAATCATGCAGGAACCTCAGAGCATATAAATGAGGTTTTGACTTTGTTCTTTCTTAACATGTTAAAAGAAAGTAGAATCTGTTGAGTCATTTGTTTTTGAAATAAATTAAATAAATGGTTGTTTGAAAGAAACAAACCTGGGCAGATTTAATCTAAAAGGGATAAAATATAGAAAAGAAATGGAAGTGGAGAAAACAGAATCAAATTGATTTCAATAGTTTTGGTAAAATAAAATTAAAGAGAAGTGAATGGCTATGAGGAGGAGAAATAGAAGGGAATGGATTGATGATGTATTTAGAAGTTAGAAGCTACTAGCTTTGATAATTGATGTGTTATGGAGACAGGCAGAGGAAAAAAAAAAAGGTAAGTGTTTCAAGGAGTCTTAAGGTATCTAGAGTTTTACAACTAAGTAAAGAGTGTTTCCCTTCACTGGGATAGAAATTAAAAAAGGAAGAAGAACTTCCCATTCTGTGAGGGAAGGTGGCAGATAACGGCAATGGAAAGCTCATTCCACAATGATCAGAAACAAAACAAAATTCCTTTTCAGGACACCAGAAGAAAATTTGAAAATAAATTACTTAAACTTTCAAGAAGTTAGGAAGGAACAGCAAATTTAAGACAAAGAAACTAGAAGAGAGAAAATAATCACAAAACAGAAATCAATGAAATAGAATGCAGATGTATAGTAGAAAAACTTAACAGATCAAAAAATTTCTCTGAAATGAATAGGGAAACTGATGAGCCTGATCCCTAGCAAAACTAGTCAAAGTAATACAGAAAATACGGATTGACAATTTCAGGATAAAAATGTAACATCACTAGAGGCTTTTAGTCATAAAATAGATAAAATATTTTGAACAAATATATAACAACAAATTTGATGTTTTTGATAAAAGTGAGAAATGCAAAGTATTATTTTTGACACAAGGATAAATACTCTCAATAGCCCTAGGTCTGAACCTTTTCCAAAACCTTTCCCAAAAAGGAACCTTTCCCAAAAAAGAAAGTCTGGGACCAGTTGGCTTCACTGGCGAACTCTTTCAAATCTTTCAGGAAGAAATAAAACCACTTTTACACAAGCCGCTACAGAAAATAGAGAAAAGTTTCCAATTCATTTTCTAAGATCAGCTTAATGCTGACACCAAATAGTATTAGCACATTACAAGAAAGGAAAATGATCAGACCAATATCTCTTAGGAACATAAAGGCAAAAATCCTAAACAAAATACATTCTTTAAAGAATCCAATTTTTGTAACAGACCATAGAACATGACCAAATGGAGCTTGCTTCATGAAAGCTAGGTTACTCTAAAAGATGAAAATTAATGACTGTAGAACTGTAACACTAAGAGGTAGAAAGAAGACAGAATTAACAGCCAAAGAAGTAGAACAATATACAAGAGTAAGATGTCACAGAACTCAAGGATAATGTTTCAAGAAGGAAAGCATGATCTTTATTCTAATCTCTCCTCCTTTAACAAATCAAGTTTAGGCCTGTATAAGTCTTTAATTGCTGCATTAACGAACCACCACAAAACTCTCTGTGCTATATAACATAAAGCGTTTTGGCTGTTCATCAGTGAGTTATTTGGGGTTCAACCAATTTAGGCTGGCCTCGACTGGACAGCTGTAAACTGAAGGTCAGATCGGAATCAGCCTCACAAATCACTCATTCTCCCCAAGAATGTTTTCCTCAGATACACAGCAGAGATGCAAAAGTACGAATAGGTGATGTTTCCTGAAGTCCTAAGAGGAACTGGCACATTATCACTTCTGCCCACTTTCTATTACTCAAAGAAAATCACATGTCCAGGCCTAAAGTCTAGAGGTGAGGTGCATTTCCATTGGAAGGTACTGCAAGGTCAAATAGCAAACGACAGTTCTAAAGATACAGAGTGGTGAGGGGGAGAATGTACTTAATGCCACCGAACCATACACCTCAAAATGGTCAATTTTATGTTGCACACACAAAAATCAGTTTTGACAATAATGGGAAATTTCCTTCTTTGTAAATATTTTAAACTTAGTGACAATACATTTATTTAGATGTCAGCCTCAGTGTGTGGACACATAGCTAGTTTTTCAGAGCTCTTTTTGGGGAGGGAGCATCTCAGCCCAAAAAAGAAATCAGTGGATTAGACCCTGGGGAACCCTGAGCCCAAGTCCCGAGAGTTTTCAGCTGTATCCAAATTCCATCTGTATCCAGCAGGGAAACTGGAACACAAGCCATGTGTTCCAATGTCTTCCAAGTCATCATGCACCTTTTGCTATCACAGTCCAGCTATGTCATCATGGTACCTATTCACAGTAGCATGAGACCTCGAGGGTCATCACAGTGGCCCTCTGAGTCCTCTCACACCATCTTAAGTACCTCTTACATCAGCATGATGCTTTTTGCTGCAACACAGCAACTCTGAACAGGAGGAGTGCTACATCTTTCCAGACTCCTCTGAGAATCTGATAAGAAGTTTGGGCTTGCTTCCCCAGAAAAGCATACAGTGTTTGGCATTAAATTCTAAGTGACTGCAAAGGCTGCAGTTAAGAACAGGCACATTAACACAGTTGAAATAAGTCCCAAGGATAGTCCAGGAGGTGAAAGGGGACAAAAGAAGTCTGAGCAACCACCTATGCCCCATATACACAGATCTAGCATGATCACCTAAGCCCACAGGTCCACCTTATGACAGGGCAGAGTACTGATGTTTGTAAGACCTAAGCATTTTCCCCTTTCCAGGACCCTTCCTCCATGTAAAAATTATATTTTATGACTGCATTGGTATAAAAATGATATTACTATTATCTAGTAAAACATTTTCTTTAACCTAAAAAATAAAATACCACAAGGCATGGGTCTTACAAGAAGCAAGAAACTGAGCCAATAATTTACCAAAAGTTCCCATTATCTGAGCTCCCATGTTAGTGTCTTCTAATGTAAGACCATATATACAGCCTTTTCATTTTACTGCCCTATCTAAAAAACCTCCAAATGCCTCCAATTTTCACAGACCAATTTTAAGAAATTCAGTAGTATGCAGCAGTCACCATACAACGCGCTATACTTATCTACCACTACAGACATAGTTAATTGGATCAGTGATGGATCCCATCCTAAAAAGAGCATACAGAGGACATCCAGAGATTCTAAGAGGCTGAGTGGCAGACAGCTCTAACTGAAATACTTTATATTGGATAATGACCAATGAATCTTTATTATCTTTTGACAGTTTGAATTTGAGATGGGAAGAAGGCCTGGGTCATGATCACTGTGAACCATTACATTTCTTACTAGGTCTTCAGACCTACTCTCAGCAAAAAGTAACTGTAATTGCAATCTGAGCAGCAGCGAATGGTAACTTCGATTCTCCATGTAGCCTGTGTTGCTATTGAGGATCTTTCCTGTTCTTAGATACATTTCTTAACCTATCTCCTTGTTTCCAGTATCAGTACTCTAACGTACCTTCCAGCTTTTCAACAGATTAATTTATTTTAAATCAAACATTTCATCACTCATAGAACAAAATGTATGCTCTTAGCAAGTAATTTCAGAAATTTTAAACACAAACAACCTCTGATTATAATGAACCTTAAAAAAATCGCCTGAAATATGTACAGAATATGTGATTCTATGAAATATGTGTGCTTTCTAAACTTGAAAATCAAGACAAGATTCTGTCAAGCTCAAGAATCTATTATAGACTTCAGTATCATATGGATACTTCAGCAGTGACAATTTCAAAGCTCATCAACTCTTCCTGTTCTATTTGTGTATGTATAGCAAACTCTGTGGAAGGATATGCTCCCAACCTAAAAATTATTACACCCAGAAGTGAAAGATATTTAGGAAAGCATTTCATTTTTCCTATATGTATCAACTTCAATTTTTAAAAAAATCATTTTTAATGATAAAATAAAGCCTCTCTTCACTGATCCACAGATCTAGTATTCTGCATAATTCACTAGAAGTGAGAAAATCATTGTCTCAAAGCCTGTCCTTATAGTGAACTTACCTTCAAAGTCAGAAAACAAAGGAAAAGAAGACAAAGGAGAACACTGTGAATGAATTTGGGAAATATATATTATAAAAGAACATTTATCATTATTATTCTTGAAGTGTTTTCTCTGATGAAGTTAAAAGTTAATTTCCCCATTGAATAAGATCACATAATCAAGTAATACATCATTTTAAAAGGTCATGAGATAGGTTTTTTTTTTAAGATTTTTATTTATTTTTTTGACAGACAGAGATCACACGTAGGCACAGAGGCAGGCAGAGAGAGAGGAGGAAGCAGGCTCCCTGCAGAACAGAGAGCCTGATGTGGGGCTTGATCCCAGGACCCTGAGATCATGACCTGAGCGGAAGGCAGAGGCCTTAACCCACAGAGCCACCCAGGCACCCTGGTCATGAGATGGTTTTACTTCAATCTGAGTCCACAATGTATTCATCTTTAACATATACTAAAAAATAAACTTACAGGACTTAAATTTAAAATGTATCATGGAAGATAAATTCATACCAGGACAATCAAAAGAAAATATTATAGTACTGACAGAGCATTAAAAGAAAGTAAAATTATTCTGCAGTTATAAAGTTACCCTACCTATCAAAAGTCAACCCTTTTCCAGTATAATTAAATAATGTTCATTTCAGAAGTATCTGCTATGCTAAACTGGCATAAAAGCTATTACACAGCAGTGTATATGTGCAGAAACTTTAGTTAAAGATGTACAAGACCTTATAAGGTTGACATTCTCTTAAAGTTTCATAGGACTTTATGAATAATTCATTGGCTTTGTATTCACAGATTTTTCATTATTCATATAACCTTATTTAATTATTTATTTATTTTACCTATTACTTTGGTAATGATAATAAATAGGCTTATTTAGAGAAAAACCCTTATGAACATTTGACATGGGTCAATGGATTCACACTTTTTTTAAATTAATTTATTTATTTTCAGCATAACAGTATTCATTATCTTTTTTAAATTTTTCCAACTTATTTATTTTCAGAAAAACAGTATTCATTATTTTTTTACCACACCCAGTGCTCCATGCAATCCGTGCCCTCTATAATACCCACCACCTGGTACCCCAACCTCCAACCCCCCTGCCACTTCAAACCCCTCAGATTGTTTTTCAGAGTCCATAGTCTCTCATGATTCACCTCCCCTTCCAATTTACCCCAACTCCCTTCTCCTCTCTAACACCCCTTGTCCTCCATGATATTTGTTATGCTCCACAAGTAAGTGAACCCATATGATAACTGACTCTCTCTGCTTGACTGATTTCACTCAACATAAACTCTTCCAGTCCTGTCCATGTTGCTACAAAAATTGGGTATTCATCCTTTCTGATGGAGGCATAATTCTCCATAGTGTATATGAACCACATCTTCCTTATCCATTCGTCTGTTGAAGGACATCTTGGTTCTTTCCATAGTTTGGCGACCGTGGCCATGCTGCTATAAACATTGGGGTACAGATGGCCCTTCTTTTCCGACATCTGTATCTTTGGGGTAAATACCCAGGAGTGCAATTGCAGGGTCATAGGGAAGTTCTATTTTTAATTTCTTGAGGAATCTCCACACTGCTCTCCAAAGAGGCTGCACCAACTTGCATTCCCACCAACAGTGAAAGAGGGTTCCCCTTTCTCCACTTCCCCTCCAACACATGTTGTTTCCTGTCTTGTTAATTTTGGCCATTCTAACTGGTGTAAGGTGATATCTCAATGTGGTTTTAATTTGAATCTCCCTGAGGGCTAGTGATGTTGAACATTTTTTCATGTGTCTGATAGCCATTTGCATGTCTTGATTGGAGAAGTATCTGTTCATATCTTCTGCCCATTTTTTGATATGACTGTCTGTTTCGTGTGTGTTGAGTTTGAGGAGTTCATTATAGATCCTAGATATCAACCTTTTGTCTGTACTGTCATTTGCAAATATCTTCTCCCATTCCGTGGGTTGCCTCTTTGTTTTTTTGGCTGTATCCTTTGCTGTGCAGAAGCTTTTGATTTTGATGAAGTACCAAAAGTTTATTTTCGCTTTTGTTTCCTTTGCCTTTGGAGACATATCTTGAAAGAAGTTGCTGTGGCAACTTGATATTGAAGAGATTACAGCCTATGTTCTTCTCTAGGATTCTGATGGATTCCAGTCTTATGTTGAGGTCTTTTAACCATTTTGAGTTTATCTTTGTGTACGGTGTAAGAGAATGGTCGAGTTTCATTCTTCTACATATAGCTGCCCAGTTTTCCCAGCCCCATTTATTGAAGAGACTGTCTTTTTTCCACTGTATATTTTTTCCTGTTTTGTCGAAGATTAATTGACCATAGAGTTGAGGGTCCATATCTGGGCTCTCTACTCTGTTCCACTGGTCTATGTGTCTGTTTTTATGCCAGTACCATGCTGTCTTGGTGATCACAGCTTTGTAATAAAGCTTGAAATCTGGTAATGTGATGCCCCCAGTTTTATTTCTGTTTTTCAACATTTCCTTAGCGATTTGGAGTCTCTTCTGATTCCATACAAATTTTTGGACTGAAACAATTCATGAAAACCAATGAGAATGAAGACACTTCGGTCCAAAACCTATGGGATACAGCAAAGGCAGTCCTAAGGGGAAAATACACAGCCATCCAAGCCTCCCTCAAAAAAACTGAAAAATCTAGAACACACCAGCTGTCTCTACACCTTAAAGAACTGGAGAATCAACAACAAATCAAACCAACTCCATACATAAGAAGGGAAATCATCAAGATTAGAGATGAGATCAATGAGGTAGAAACCAGAGATACAGTAGAACGTATCAATGAAACTAAAAGCTGGTGTTTTGAAAGAATCAATAAGATCGATAAACCATTGGCCACACTAATCCAAAAGAAAAGAGAGAAAGCCCAAATTCATAAAATTATGAATGAAAAGGGAGAGATCACAACTAACACCAAGGAAGTAGAAACAATCATCAGAAGTTATTATCAACAGTTATACGCCAATAAGCTTAGCAACCTAGATGAAATGGATGCATTCCTGGAAAACTATACACTCCCAAAATTGAACCAGGAAAAAATCGACAACCTGAATAGACCAATATCTAGTAACGAGATTGAAGCAGTGATCAAAAACCTCCCAAAAAACAAGAGCCCAGGACCTGACGGATACCCTGGGGAATTCTACCAAACTTCCAAAGAAGAAATAACACCTATTCTCCTGAAGCTGTTTCAAAAAATTGAAGCAGAAGGAAAACTTCCAGACTCTTTCTATGAAGCCAGCATTACCCTGATCCCCAAACCAGGCAAAGACCCTACCAAAAAGGAGAATTTCAGACCAATATCACTGATGAATATGGATGGATTCACTCCTTAAATTTCCAAGACATGTTCCAATCTTTGCCATGAAAAAGACAGCAGCCCTGTCTGCCATGTTGTAACTCAGAGAGTAGTTATCAGCTACACTGTCTCAACCCAATCCTATTTGCAAGTGGTGCTAAATGGAATGTTTCTCTAACTCAAGTATCCTTTATATCGTTTCTAAGTTTTTCTCCAAAAGTAACTCAAACCTCTTTAGTCCAAATGTTTTATCAAGGCAGTCCAGGCACAGGTCATACCACTCCCAATTATGAATCTTTTATTTCAGCCCTATCAAATTTCTTGCCACTACAGAAAGTGAAAATGCTATGTTTCTCAATTTTTCCTTCTTAATGAAATATCCTACCAATTCAGTGATTGTCATAAATTCTCTCTTAGCTCTCATGTTTGATATTCAGATATTCCATCCTCTGAGGAACCTTCCCAAAATACTATCTAGCATAATTCCCTGCTTAGGGTTTCCACTGTGAAACCATTAACTATGGGGCTACCATGTATGGTTATGTAGTTTGTGCACTACACAAAAGTTCCCCAGGGGAGTGAATGACAACATAAATCCAGCCAGTAGTCCACTTGCCCAGCTAGTGTCCTTCTCCTTCTGGGAAGGAGAAAAAAAAAAAAAAAAAAAAGTTGGGTCGAGGGAGGATACATTTCTTTTATACCCACCGAAAGATGCCATCAGTTTTCTGAACCATCTAGTGATAGGACTACCTTTACCTTGAGGGATTTGTTCTAATTCAAGCATCTTAGGAGAAATGGGTTTCCTTCTTCTAATTCACAGAAAATTTTTCTATAGGTTAGCTGCAAACCTTGCCAACAATCACCCCTCTTAGTTAGCTGCATATACATTTTTCTCAGATAAATTACGGCCCTAGAAGAAACTAGGTACTTAATGATCTTGAATGAGTCATTGCCCAGTAACTACCCCTGGAGGCTGGCACATAGAAGACACTCAATAAGTGCTCTACAGTCAGTGAGTTATCCGTCTAGAGGACAAAACTGGGGAGAAAATTATGTCAAATTTAAGATTCAAGGATGCAGCCCTGCCACCGGCATTCTCAGCATATTTACTTGGTTGTGCTTTGAAATTACTCACCATTCTTTCTCAAGGCGTCCTAACAATTCCTAGCAATGGTTAAGATGCCTCTGAGTTCAGAAAATGTCTACTCCAAAACAAAACTGATTTGTTTTAATTCTGTCTACATAACTCATTGGGATAAAATTTCCTTATTAGTTTCTTCACAAGGAGGACAAATGCTTCATTAATTTTAAACATATCAACCTGAGTATGCTATACACATCACATAGAATAATGACTGACATTATAAGGAACACAATATACTGCATGCCAAAATCAAATTACCCATTATTCACTCAGAAAAAAATATGCACCTTTATTTGTACTTTATAAGCTTCATGAGGAGAAATCTAAGCATATACTTAAATGATAGAGAAGCTAAAGGATATTATCTGATAGAGAAACTACCATTCTATCATTAGCAATAATATCTCGCATAATGCGTATTATATATGTAAAGATCTCCTGTGTGAAAATACTCCTTTACATTTAGAAATCATTTCACTGAGACACATCTTTTTTGTCCAACTCTCAGTCGAATCAAGAGCATCAGCTATAACAGAAATAAAAAATGTTATTTAGATCATTTCATATGCTGCTCTTTTATCCAAATATTTTTTTTTAAAGATTTTATTTATTTATTTGAGAGAGAGAGACAGTGAGAGAGAGCATGAGCGAGGAGAAGGTCAGAGAGCGAAGCAGACTCCCCATGGAGCTGGGAGCCCGATGTGGGACTCGATCCCGGGACTCCAGGATCACGCCCTGAGCCGAAGGCAGTCGTCCAACCAACTGCGCCACCCAGGCGTCCCTATCCAAATATTTTTAAAAATACACATTAATGTATTACATCAACAAAATCAACACTTTTGTTTGCTAAGTAAACTTAAATGGTTGACTTTTTGAACTTTTTGAGTGCGGAGAGAGACTATGGGAAAGGCTTCTGGGTTGCCTCATGTTCTATTTCTTAACCTTTCTGGACCATGACAAACTTCTTTTAATGCTATATTTCCTATACAAGCGCCAAAGTCAGGCTTTTACAAAATTGTCCCTCTTCTCAAAATCTTCCTGTGGCTTACCTCTCTCACTCAGAATAAAATCTGTAGTTCTTACCATGATCTATACAGCCCTAAACACCTAAGCCCTTCCTTCCATCTTTTTGTTTAGCTGTCAGATAAGACACATGAAGCAGGTTCCTGCTGCAGAGCCATTCTGCACCCTGTGTCTTTAGCCTTGAAAGCTCTGCTTCCAGGTGTCCTATGATTACCTCCCTCCCACCCCACTTGATTCAGATGTCTGTTCCAAAGTCTGCTTTTCAGACATGCCTGCCCATCACTGCTATCTCCTTACCCTTGTATTTTTCTTTATGCCACTTATCACAATCTGACAAAAGTTGTAATAATTTGTGTATCATACCATTCTTTCCACTAGAATATAAGCCCTAAGAGCAGAGACTTTGTTCACTGCAGTATCACCATCATTTATAACAAAACTCCTACCATAAGGAATTCAACAAAATTGTATTAAGTAAATGAAATAATTAAGTAAATGAAATAATATTACTGTTAGTCATATATATATAGTCTGCCTGAAGTGGTACAGAAGAATCTAGCATCATTAAAGATATGACGGTTTGGTTCAAGGGACAGATACCATAATTGACAAAAATCAAAATACTTTGGCCCTTCAAATCATGTGCGAACTGAATCTTTTAGCCATAGTAATATGTGAACTATAATTTATATTATATAATATATATTATATTATATTATTTCTATATAATATATAATATAAATGATATAATACTTATATTTTGTAATATAATTATATTTAATAAATATAATTATTAATAAATATAATTATATAATTTATATTATGCATATAAATAATTAATATAAAGAATGATTATAATTTAATTATTCTTTAGCACATTACTAAATTACTATTACTGATACTTTTTAAATATAAATTTATACAGAATATTGTCATGTACTTCAAATTGGACATTCTTGTAATTTTTGTGAATTTTTGTCCCTGTTCTTAATTTTTGTTATGTGTCAGATAATGAAATAACTGTAACACAACTGCTAAGAGAATACTTTCTACAGAGAAAACAAGTTACTTACATAAGAATGCTTATTATTCAGAATTGGGACAGTAATGACATTTCTGAAGATCTGTCCTTGTCATTTGTTATGCACCACTGAATAGAAGAGTAAAGGTAAAATTCAATTTGTACACCAGAGATGGATTATACATTACCTGCAACTTTGTAACTATTTTCTCACCATTAGCTCTTGTGATTATAACAATGTTAAGAGTATTTTAATCATGACTACAATTACCTATTCATTTCAATGCTAAGGATCTTGAGCACCAAGGGAAATGTTTAGAATATTAGTAATCAGAACTCATGGGGGATTTCTATGTATAAGCAAATCTATATTGTATATATTTAAATCTGTGGGTTACAGCTTTGTTTATAACAAAAAAATTAAAGGAACTAATGATACTAAGTTATATCTCACTTCTCTACTTTTTCAAACAAAACCTACAAAAGTCACTATGTTTATTACACCTCGTTCAATTCATGTATAAAATAAATTGTTTCTGAAGGAAAAATGAACAAGATGGGATCAAGAGGGAGACAAACCATAAGAGACTCTTAATCTCACAAAACAAACTGAGGGTGGCCGGGCGGATGGGGTAGGGAGAGGGTGGTTGGGTTATGGACATTGGGGAAGGTATGTGCTATAGTGAGTGCTGTGATATGCTAATAATAAATAAAAATTTTTTTAAAAAGTTGTTTCTTCAAAATTATTGTAGACTTTTTTAATTTGAAGAAGGAAATGTCTTTTTTGGCTTACACCTATTTATTCCTTAAGAAAAATTACTAGGCATCTATTATGTGCTGATACTGTGTTGGGTACAAGAGCGCAGAGATTATTAAAACAAAATTGATCCCCTTTAAGGGACACAAAGCTGAGTAAAAGTTGGCCCCTAACTCTAAAGGGTTTCCCGTTCAGTAAGGAAGACAGGCATGTAAGGATAAGTACCACAAATATAAGCAGAGCAACAGTGCCATGCCCAATATATTACAGGAAATTCAAGAACACGGGAGCTTTAGGAAGAGCTTCCCAGGGATGCTTGAGATATCTTGCAAAAATGCGTAAGATTATACAAATGAATGAACAGTGGAGAAGGTGGTGTGACAGTACATTTCACAGAGTACTGCTGAGAGTCCCCGGGGTGAGGAACAATGAAGCTAGAGAGGAGACAGGGTGACACATCATGTAAGTCCCCATAACCCTATAGGAACCAGGGTTCCTGATGATTGGTATGATCAGTGCGTAGGTGTGTAGAGCATGGATGTGAACAGTCATAAGATCAAAGACAGAGGGACCAAGTTGGGAGATGTAATTGTCCAAGGAAGAGAAGATGAGAACCTGACCAGGTGAAAGCAATAAAGAATATGAAAATATTTCAGGATATCAATCAGGAGAACTTTTTGGTTTATTGGAATGAAAAGATGCATGAGAAAGAAAGGAACAGATGACTCATGTTACTGAAATATTGGGGGTACAAAAGAAATTCAGTGTAAGTGCAGCCATAGAATTGTGAATAATCTAAGTGAATTGTTCAAAGTATTTGCCACTTGTTCCTTCTGGGTGAATTATCTTTTACTAGTTAACATCAGCTTTTGTCCTGTGACTTGCTTTCGCTAGTGAAATGGGAATGGAAGTAATACGGTCTGTTTCTAAGAAGAAATTTTAAGAGCAATTGCAAGGTTCCATTATGTTCTATTTTTCCTCAAACATGAAGTCAGCAGTGCCTCAGATCAAGGTTATTCCTTTAGTTTGAGTCCAGGATGAAGACAAAGTAGGAGCACAGCCTTGGAGCAAAACCACTGCTGACCTGGAATGCACATATAGCATAAGAAAGAAATAAACCTTTGTTGTCATAAGCCACTGCCATTTCTCAGATATTCCTGCAACATATCTGAGCCTCATTAATTCAACAGCTATCCTAATATTAGTCTAAGAATAAGTAATTGTCTAAACAACTCATTGAGGAGTAAATGGAGTGAGTGTGATAGAAGCTTAGAGTACATGAGTGCTGATACCAGGAGCAGAATCATAAATTAGCATGAAGCAGGTACAGAGGATAGAGTCTAAGGTTTAACTCAAGTAACTTTGGGGAAAAATGTTTGCCCTGAGGTCAAAAAAGTGAGTTTAGGCTCCAAAAAAGGGGGGGGGGGAGGTTCTTACTATCCATGATGGCACTGTAGTTTAAAAAGTCATAGCAAAGTAGCCTAGATGAAGGCAAGGACCTATCTTCTGGGAAATGCTGACCTCTCTTAAAAGAAGTACCTACAACTTGAATGCAAGCAGAATGCAGTGCCCAGGATGGATATCAATTAATGGTAAAATTGTACTTAGCCAACTTCACTTCATGTGACTACATCTGTAATCAACTGAGCATACACAGTTTATATCTTGATTTGCCCTTGTAATGTAACAAAATGTAGTCTGGGTATTTTTGAAACTTCTATATGGCATATGCTGCTTGGAGTAAATGGAACAGAAGGTTGCCACAGAGAATGAATGGATGGATGTAAAATCCAAAAAGATAGTCTTTCCAGGAGAGTTCCCATTTCTTACTGACATGTTCTTCTGCACAGTAGCAGTAAACAGTTATCCAAAACAGAATATCGACATATATTTATGTCTGAGAATTGAGATGTGTGTTAGGTATACTTCTGCTTAGGACGTTACCTGAAGATGGTGCTTCGAAAAGAAACAGACACTGGGATGAAAATGAGGACAATGGGACTGAGAGAATTAGGTCAAGAGAAGAGCATGAAGTGAAATGGCATCTGGTAAAACATGGCATTCTATTCCTCTCTAGCTAGTGGGTTCTAGTGGAGTAAGTATACTTTGAGTCAGCTACTGTCAAACGGTAGCACAAAATATTAATTTGTGGAGAAAAGATCACTTGTGATTTGCTGTAATATCTGCATTGTTTTCTTATTCACTAGTCATATCTGTAATTGACATGACAAGAAACATGAGTTGTAGCTGAACAGACTACATAAAGTATTCTTGGATGTGTGGCGTTTGCATAATGGCATCACATTGTAAAATAACTACACGTGCTTTTTCTCCCTCAACAATATGTTCTTGAGATTTACGCACAGTCATAGATCAAGTTCATTACTTTCAACCAGTGAATAGTATCCAGTCATTTGAGTTGTTCTGAGAATCTTTAAGATGTGTTTTCATTTTATAAATATATTTCAAATTATTTTTATAATTAGTGCTTTCCAGTTATTGCACTTTTTCTTACTTCTTTTCTCTCCTTTCTTGAATTTTCATGTTTATTCTCTAATGGTTCAAAAATACACTTGTAATTTCTATTGTTTCATATTAGCTCTTAAGTGTACAACATACTGCTCTTCACACAGTTTGCAAATAATACTTAAAATTAATCATATCTGTGTCTCCTACCCAAATAAGACAAGGACCTTAACACAGTTTAACTGTTCCCTGAACCCGCTGAATGCAAATTACATTTCATCGATAACTAGAGTTTTCTATTCTGACCTCAATTTGCTCACGTATTATCACCTTTATTCTCACAGTAAATATTTAGGCTTGACTTTATTTTATTACTTTATTTGTATACTCTTGCACCATACATTTTTACCACCACCGCTTTTTTTTCGTGGTTCATTTCCTTCATTCTGCAATAGATCTTTTAGTAATTTTTCAGTAATGGTCTGTAAGAAACTCTTTTAGTCTTTGCATATCTTTATTTTACTGTCACTCCTGAGTGATGATTTAATTGGGAATTAAATTCTAGGTTAACAATATCCCTTTGGCTATTCGAGGTCTTTTCTGGTTCCATATAAATTTTAAAATTATTTGTTCCATTTCTTTGAAAAAGATGGATGGTACTTTGATAGGACCAAAATCAAAAGACAACTGACAGAATGGGAGAAGATATTTGCAAACGACATATCAGATAAGGGACTAGTGTCCAAAATCTATAAAGAACTTAACAAACTCAACACCCAAAGAACAAATAATCCAATCAAGAAATGGGCAGAGGACATGAACAGACGTTTCTGCAAAGAAGACATCCAGATGGCCAACAGACACATGAAAAAGTACTCCATATCACTCGGCATCAGGGAAATACAAATCAAAACCACAGTGAGATATCACCTCACACCAGTCAGAATGGCTAAAATCAACAAGTCAGGAAATGATAGATGCTGGCGAGGATGCGGAGAAAGGGGAACCCTCCTACACTGTTGGTGGGAATGCAAGCTGGTGCAACCACTCTGGAAAACAGCATGGAGGTTCCTCAAAATGTTGAAAATAGAACTGCCCTATGACCCAGCAATTGCACTACTGGGTATTTACCCTAAAGATACAAACGTAGTGATCCAAAGGGGCACGTGCACCCGAATGTTTATAGCAGCAATGTCCACAATAGCCAAACTATGGAAAGAACCTAGATGTCCATCAACAGATAAATGGATAAAGAAGATGTGGTATATATACACAATGGAATACTATGCAGCCATCAAAAGAAACGAAATCTTGCCATTTGCGACAACATGGATGGAACTAGAGCATATCATGCTTAGCAAAATAAGTCAAGCGGAGAAAGACAACTATCATATGATCTCCCTGATATGAGGAAGTGGTGATGCAACATGGGGGCTTAAGTGGGTAGGAGAAGAATCCATGAAACAAGATGGGATAGGGAGGGAGACAAACCATAAGCGACTCTTAATCTCACGAAACAAACTGTGGGTTCCTGGGGGGAGGGGGTTGGGAGAAGGGGGATAGGGTTATGGACATTGGGGAGGGTATATGCTTTTCGGTAAATTGGAAGGGGTGGTGAACCATGAGAGACTATGGACTCTGAAAAACAATCTGAGGGGTTTGAAGTGGCGGGGGGGTGGGAGGTTGGGGTACCAGGTGGTGGGTATTATAGAGGGCACGGCTTGCATGGAGCACTGGGTGTGGTGAAAAAATAGTGAATACTGTTTTTCTGAAAATAAATAAATTGGAAAAAAAATTCTAGGTTAACAGTCATTTTCCTTCAGCTCTTTGTTTTCATGCATATACTTTTGTGGATAAGACGTCTGTCAACTTAATCTCCCTTCCTTTATAAGTAACTGTAATATTCTCTTGTTTCTTTTTAAGATTTTCTCATTATATTGATGTTATACACTTAATTATTTTTTTCTCTCAGTGTGCACCTTTTTTATTTATCCTGCTCAGCTACTGGTGAACATTTCAATCTGAAGAGTCACATGCTCCTTTGCTTCTGGAAACAATAAATTATTTCTTTAACTAATTCCTTATCTTTATTCTGAAAAATACCTTTTTAAAATGCCTATTAAATATATATTGAAGTTTATCAGTCTTTTGCTTTCCAGTTTCTGTTTTATATTTTGCATTTCTTTATCTCTATTTTGTTTCTATGTAGTTTGCTTTGTCATATTTTAAAATATAACATTTCTCTTCAACTGAGAAGAGTTTACCATTCATCTCTTCCACTGATCTTCTCCCCCTCATCAAAGAGTACATTTTTCATTTCCAAGACTTATAATTTACTCTTTCACACATCCACCTGTCCTTTTTTTTTTGGTAATTTCTTCTTATTATCAAAGGAAGAATTTATCTCTTTAAGAACTCTGTATAAATTTATTTTGATATCTTTTTTCATATAGTGTGACCATTTCTTTTTTTTTTTTTGCAATCTTTAATTATCATGTCTAGTTTCTCTGTAGATCATCATACAACTGTTAATATTTTGCTATGTTTTCGTTTTTGTCAAAATGCACACTGTGGGGCTTTACCATGCAAGTCTTTCCTGGATTCACGTTTGCTTGGATTCATCTCTCCCAGTTTAAACTGTAACTGATATATTTGATGGTAATTCTGTGCAAGCATAGGCCAAGTTCCCACTGCTGGATGGCTGCCTCTTTCCTCCCCAAACCCCAGAATGTAATGCAAACCTCTAGCTCTATTCTTATTTCTAACCAATCTTTGAGATTATTTTCAATTCTTGAGTCAAATTTTTACTTCCTATGAACCAAATAGCTACTTTGTTTTTGAAACTATGGATTTCTTCTCTTTTTCTGTCCTAGGGAGATGTTTCTCTTATTTTTAAGCACATTTGTGTATTTTCAACTGATGTACACTTGTGTATGTATGAATGTGGGTATGCAGTTTTCTATGATTCAGAACACAGGGAAGACTAAGTTTCTATTCAGTCTGCTACGCTAAGCAAAATTTGTGTTTATTGATTTTAAACATTAGGTTGAATATCAATCCCACCCAACCTCCTGGCACTCTGTACCAACCCCATTATTCTGTATTTTTCCCCATAATACTTATCACCATAGGGCATGTGAGCTCTTTGAAATATTGGATTTATTCTTATTACTACATGCATATTTTATTTTGAAAAAATAAAGCAATCTTGTTAGATATAAACAAGATGAAAATGGAGAAATAGAAGCAGAAGAAAAATAAAATAGAAAAACCAGTTTGGAGCATGGTTTTATATTTTTTCTGACTTTTTAAAATTCCATTTAAGAAACTAAAAATTTTTATTTGATAAAGAAAACATTATTCAATCAATCAAATAAGTAAGTATTGTTTGTTTTTACAAGGAGGACAGAAAATTCATGGAAGTCAGAATGATTAAACGCAAAGCTATAAGAGCACCATGATAGCTTATACCTCAGTAGGCCAATGATAAACAGTATTGATTTTTTTTCCTAACAGAATGCAAGGAACAATTTCTTGCTCTGGACTAAACAGATTCATCCTAACAGAAATCAAGGATCACTTTTACTGCATGATATTATTTTTATGGGTATACTGTCCTCTCTTTTCCTTAGGTCTCATAATGGCTGTGAAGTTCCAAAAAGACAGGCAGAGGGAGTTTGCTAAGAGAGGCTTTAGAGACATGAAGAGATAATATGCTTGTAAAGCCTGCTCCTCTGATTCCTATAAATCACCGCAGAGAAGGGAGTGTTGTGGTACCAACAGACACCAGAAGATCAATACTACAGTCTATTGATATATCATGATCAATCTGCTGGAAAGGTCTGTTCTGGAACATTCTGACTATATTCTTTTTCATTGGCCTTAATATTGAGGTGGTAGGCAGTCACCATAATTCTCTCTAAAATTTATTTCATTATTGAAAGTTTTATTGGAATCATGAATATTTAATGATGCTAATGGAAATAAAAAAGACTTTAAAATATACCTCAAAATTGCCAATGAAAATGCTTAGATGGCAAACAATGCAGTTTCCAAGGTGAAAAGTTTTATTGAATAAATGCAGAGACAGCTGTTTTCAGAAAAATCACATTTTCCCCAGTCCCGAGTGAGACATGTTCTTACACATCACAACATTAATAGTCACATTGTGTTACTTGATTTAGTGCAACATAATGCAGTGTGACTAATGCAACCCGATGGTACAGATTCATGTAAGAGAAAAATCCATCACCTAGGAAATGTGAAACAAAGATGTACTTTTCTGAAAACAAAGGTTAATAAATCAAAGTTTTCTGAAGAAAGGAAAGTCATGCAAAAGAGAGTTTTATTCCAAAACACATTTCAATCCACCATTGCAGTGATCCCTGGGTACATTAGGGAGGGGGAAAGGAATCAAACATGAAAAGCCCTTAAGCTGTTTGAACTAAGCAGTACTTAGTGCTTCCACAATATTTTCCTCTGTAGTACCGATCTTCTGAAGCAACAACCTTTTCGTCAATTTTCTCATGTATTGCCCAGGTGACTGTTAACATACAAGCCTAGTGGACAAAATAGTATCTCTTCTCCTTCGCTAGCTCTAAAACTATACTTGGGTTATTGAAGAGATAATGGAAAATTACTTTGTAAAGTCCACTTTTCATACACTATCAAGGAGACAGAAATAAGTGAGAAAAAAAGTTATTATAATTCTGTGGTTAGTTTTTCGTTGTGTTTACTCAACTGTATTCTTTTCTTGTTGGGAACATGGATGGACCTTTAATAATAGACATACTGGACAGATAACAGAAGACAAAGGTTGGACCTTTCAGTCAATATTTTGAAATAGGAAAACTTTTTATTTTATTTCTCAAAAAGTTCTATTAAGAAATTTAAGGGGAAAATAAATCTTATAGGGGTATTTGGATTATTCTACCAACATTGAAGCCATTATATTTACATATGATGGGATCATTTTAATATTAGTCTATCTTCCATCTTGAACTCACAACATTGCAAGTTAATTTAGATAATATTTTAAAGTCTAACTGCCAAATAATTGAAGCTCTTTTTACTTTTTTTCTTTTTTTTAAAGCTCTGCACCTAAGATGGAGCTTGAACTCATAACTCAAAGAGTGGATACTCTAGTGACAAAGCCAGCCAAGTGCCCTGTCTTTTTCCTTCTTTGATGAGACTGGATGCTCCCTGAGCCTTCTTCTCGCGATTTTTGAGCATCTGCTTTTTTCTGGTTATTTCATATATATGATGCTATTTCATATGGCAATACTAAAAATTATAGGCTATTATTACTACTTTCCAGATGAAAAAGTTAAAGCAAAGACAGGTTAAGTGAGTTGGCCTCTTAAAAAAGCTAGTAAATGGTACAGTTGTTACTTTAATACAAATTTGTCTGTATTCAAAGATACATTTTTCCATCATGTATAGAACAGAGTGCTTGTAACTTCAGATGTGCTCAATATATATGCAGTTAAAACTCTAAATGTTGAAGGAAATCAAAGTTTTCATTTACTTCAATGTACAAACAAGCCACTAAACATCCATATGTTTAGAAAAGTCCAGTGACATTTGAATATTCAATTCAATGTAGTCATGGAGAGTAAACTGGTTTTAACAAACATTGCCTATGGTGTTCTTTTAGAGTGTTGGCTTCTAACGAACCATGCTCCCTGGTATTCTTGCATAGTCTCTTCTCACACGGAATGTGAGCATGGTCAAGTGAGCCACATTGGCCAAAGGTTACTAACAAGCATGATGTAAAAGAGGCTTGGTTAAACCCTTGCAGAGTGGGCCTTATTATCTTGGAGACCAGTGTCCATGGAGTAAAGAACCTGGGCTCACAAGTGAATGATGAGAGTCAAGAGACTCTGGAGAATGAAGCTGTCCACAGAGCAGCCTTAGCCAAACTCCCAACTGAATTCAGTCATGCAAGTAATCAGAGCTGCACCACAGGGAGCCACCCAGATGAGCTCCATCAACTCACAAAGTCAAAAGAAATAATTTGTTATTATTTTATGCTACTAAGTTTAGAAATAGTTAGTTACACAACAATGGATGACTGGTATGTTGCCCTTTAAGACTCTGATATCTATTGAAGAAAAGACACCTATAAGTAATTAAGAAATAAAAAACAAAAAAAAATTATATATATATACTATGACAACAATATTAGCTTTGTCTGTTCAGTAAGGAATCCATACCAAATTCCACCATTTAAGAAGACTTTCAGATCTTTCGACTTCCTTAGGGATGCCTTACCTTGGACTGTATCATTAAATAGATTGCAGGTGCAAGTGTTCATTTAATAAAGCCATCTTATTAAAAAGAATATAAATGGTAATAATAATATCTCCCACTTATTGAATGCTTATCGAGTAGCTTATTGCTATTATGTTCTATATACTGTGGAGATATATGTAATTTCCTTTGGCAACATCCTAAGCTGTGTCCTATTATTTTTTTTTCTATTTAAAAGCTATGAAAATTGGGACACATATCTTGTGAATTCACACAAAATTAGACAGTTACATTTGACTATAACACATTTAGACTTAGGTATATCTGCATCTAAAATTTGTATTATTATCTACCGTATTCTCTATAGAACCTTCTCAAATGTTAGTTTGAGGATAAACAATGAAGGGGTCTCAACAACATGTACATAGGTAAAGTGAGCTGTCCTCTGAGAGTTGAATTATATTGTCAGCATATAACATATGATGTAAGAAGTAGGCAAAGTCACCTTAAAAGACAAAATAAACCTCAGGTTTGAGCAAAATATAGTTGTAAGATAATTTATTTCATTAAGTACACCTAAAGACAGAGTGTGATAGTTTGAAGAAGAAACAGAATTAGAACTTGAAAAGGAAGTGTCAGAGAAAAACGGTGGCAGTGATGATTTAGAAACCATTCTTGGGGAGAGCATCCTTCAACTGATGTGGAACATAGTTTTCCATGAAAAGACTGATTCACAAAGCTAAACAGACAGGGTCCAATATTTAGTTTATCCATACAGCTAATTTTCTCCATTCTACAGATACACTTCAACTATAATTTAACTCATTATGACACATGAATCTATTAAGCTGGTGTTCCAGTTTCTGTACTTCAGCCCAACCAGCTATGAGGCACATGGAAGGTCTAAGCTCTGGCTGACTCCTCCAAGGTGATGCTACCCTGAGGTCTCCCAGTATTCAGCCAGTTTGCCGCAGAAATGTGACCACTTTAAACATATTACAAAATGCTATTAACTTGGATCATTGCTTGCCTCATCTGCACCCACACTTGAGGAAATCCCCAGGCACTATCCTCCTTTGAGTAATCAGAAAGAACTCTATAATCCAAACCCCTGGATCCTTTCTAAATGAAGTAAGGCTGCACAGTTGGCCTACAGATAGTACGACACAGTATAGAGCGGGAGTCCATGGACTCTGAGGTCTGCCTCTGGTTTCAAATCTGGCTTTGCACAGAGTGGTAGTAACCTTCACCAAGTTACTTAACTGTAATTTAGTTTTCATGTTTACAAAATAGAAATAATAAAATAATGTCCACCTCTCAGAATTATACATATTAAGTGAGTTAATACATGTGAAACACTTAGAATAGTATATAGCACAGAACAGTACACAGTAAGCACTCAAGAAACGTCAGCAGTGATTACGGTAACAGTGATAATGAATATGATGGCATCCGGTTCAAAAAAAAGCGAACAGACTGTTCACGATTATTTCTTATGTGATTTACAATAAAGACACAGAGGAATTGATCAGTTTCTTGTCTAAACAAGGTCATGTCAAGTATACTAGTTCATGAGTAGAATGAGCCAGCAGAAAAAGAAAGGATAAAAGTAAAATAAAACACACAAATAGAGTAAGAGGAGAGAAGGCATGAAACTCCTAAGATATGGAGAAAGTATCCTTTGTTCTAGATTTTTTTCAGTTTTCTTGTTCTAACTCTCTTGAGGTAAGACTTACTTTCTTTCCTGTTATTAGATGAGTATGGAATTGCCTGCAGTATCCCAACCATAAACAATGCCCTTCTCTTCACCTCCCCCGCCCCCATCCATAAACCACTTAACTGGCTTTCTGATTCTTCCATTAGTAACACTGTAGCTTTTGTTTAAAATTTGTAGTTTAATTCTTTTGAACTACTCTAGTCTTTTCTACCTTGTTCTGCCTTTTGTCACTCATTTGAAACTGCCACACTGATAATGTGAACAGCATAACTGGACATTAAAAATGACCTGAAATCACAGGAAATTAGATTGAAGTGAATATAGGAAATGCATTCATTTCCCAGACACAGAATGGATTTTTATAGACTCTGGGCTAAGAAAGATAATAACCCCCCCTCCACTCTTTCCCCCCCCACCTCATTAGGGCATGATCCAGAAGTATTCAATTACTTGGGGTTACCATTTCATAACACAAATTCCTGACATGGGCATCCACTATCCCATACTCAGCTTTATGTTTATCTCTCTTGTTTGGGTCGGTCCCCCTGCACTCTGTTTTGTCCTGTTTTCTCTTTTTGGCTCTTTTTCCTTGGCTTGTGTTTGAACTATCACTTCTAAAGCACTGAATTTTAAGCTCCCTCCTTAAATCTCTGAGGAATCTGTGCATACTTTCTGAAAAATATTAAACTGTATATCATACAGCTCAAATTCTAATGGTTAAAAATTCATTAATGGGAGCAGATTAATGATATGTTGCTCTTTTAATTAGAGAGGGCTATGGAATGGCATTTTAAATAGTAATGTCATTTTCTAAATTGACAAGGCTCCATTATAAGAAGAAATACTTAAGTTGAACCTAAAGCTGAACAATCTCTTTTCCAGTAATAAAGGACATTTCAGTTTTCATTTTTCATCTGTTAACAAAATATTCACTACTAAAGAGTAGCTTTTTCCCCCATTTTCTCACTTTTGCCTGAATCCTAGGCTCCAAGATTATTTCTAGCTATCTCAGAAAGTAAATCCTAAGTGTTTTATGACTACAGGGAATTGGGAATAGGTTTCTGGAGAAATCTAGTAGAACAGCTACAAACTAGATTTTTTCCAAAAATAATTGTTTTTATTTCTTTTGATGGATACACCATATTCTTCTGATCTCCCCTGCATATGAGAAAGGAGCCTCAGGCCACTGGATCTTAGCACTAGAAATAATTATTTCGAGATTTACCTAGTGTCATATAAGTTAGTCTGGTAAAGCCAGAGTCACTACACTGGCCTTTAGCAGCCTATTTGGAGCATTTTCAACTGTAACAGGGAGAAACTTAGCATATCTTACCCCATATTCTTCTATTTCCCTTGCTACTGGGACCTATAGCTTAGAAACTTCTTAACTCTGCATGTTAACATTTACACAAACTGGGTGCCTGGGTGGCCTAGTGGGTTAAGCCTCTGCCTTTGGCTCAGGTCATGATCTCAGGGTCCTGGGATCAAGCTCCGCATGGGACTCTCTGCTCAGCGGGGAATCTGCTTCCCCCTCCTCTCTCTGCCTGCCTCTCTGCCCACTTGTGATCTCTCTCTGTCAAATAAATAAATAAAAATGTTTAAACATTTATGCAAACTGCTCTACCCAAAACCCATATTCCACTGAAGACATAAGAAAGTAAGTACAGAAATAACATTTGCTGCGTCTAAAATTTACAGGAGCATCCTGACAAGATTCCTGTATGCAAAAGATCAAATGACCAAGGACAGAAAAGTTTCACAACCTTCCTCAGATCCTTGTGGGTACCTGTATGTCTACACATGTCATCACCTCCTCACTCAAACCCCTTCCCACTTTCCCCTTTTCCTGACATAAAAGAAACTCAAATTTCATACTGGATTAAGATAGATCTTTAGGACGGTAGTCCACCATCTCAGTCTGCTGGGCTTTCCAAGTAAAGTTGCCTTCTTACCCCAACATCTTGACTCTGGATTTATTGGCCTGTAGTGAAGTGAGCAGAGCAAGCTTGGACTCAAGTTATGCAACTGCATTATGTCTTCTTTGAAAATCAAGTCCAATCTTTTATATCACTCTTAGAAAGTTTTTGGCTCAAGTTCTTAGCATATAGAAGTTTAATTATGATTTTGGCAAGACCATTAAGCTATTTTTAAGGGAAAGAAAAATATCTTCTCCTTTTTGTTGTTAAGTTTGATGTTCTCAGACAAAAAAATCCAAGAATATTATTTTTATAGAAACTTTTGCGCTTGGGGTCCATTAAAATAGAGGATAAGTTTTGTTTTGTTTTAAAATTATGAAACAATTCAGATATGCATACAAATATAGAGAACAAATATATATTTATTAAAACCCAGTTTTCTAAAATTTTAGAAAACTGTGCACCTCTGCTTATTTTTTTTTTAAAGATTTTATTTATTTATTTGACAGACGGAGATCACAAGTAGGCAGAGAAGTAGGCAGAGAGAGAGGAGGAAGCAGGCTCCCTGCTGAGCAGAGAGCCCAATGCGGGACTCCATCCCAGGACCCTGGGATCATGACCTAGCCGAAGGCAGAGGCTTTAACCCACTGAGCCACCCAGGCGCCCCGACCTCAGCTTATTTTTAAGATATAAAACAAAAACAGAGTTCAATGACCTGTGTATTACTCTCTGACCCTCTCTTTTATCAAAAGTATTTATCATGTTTCTGGTATTTATCATTCTCATACATATTTTGTTTATTTAATGTTCATATATCCATAGACAATATTTTTATAGTAATCCATATAATAATATAAATAACAGCATCCTGAACTGTTTTTGCAACTTACTGTTGCAACTTACTTTCCCTCTGTTAGTAAGTTTACCTCTAGTTCCCTTGTTTAAATGGCTGCAAAGTTTCCCATTTTACAAATATATTGCTATGTATCTTTTCTACTATCATAAACATTCTGATTGTTTCCAATTTTTCTTACAAATAACTTCAATGAGCATTCTGATCATCCCTACCTATCAGAATTCTAGTGAGATTAAATTTAATGGGATGTAATGGGATTGCATTGAATTTATAGATAATTTGGGTGTGTGTCAACATCTTAGTTATTGTAGTTTAATTCATAAATATCATAAGCATGGTGTGTGAGTGTGCACACACACATACACACACATCTTTTGTTTTCTTTTTACCCCTTTAATGTTTTGGACTTTTCTCCAGAATGTTTTTATACCCCTTTAATTAAACAGATCATGTAACTTTAGTTTTTGTTCCTATAGAGACTGGGATTTTTTTTTTTTCATTTACATTTTCTAATGATTATCACTGGTGCTTAGAAGACCCTTTTAAAAATTTGTCTATGAATGCTTTTATAATTTCTATATAGATAAGTGTGATTTCTTTTTTTTTTAGATTCAAAAATATTTATTTGACAATCTTTACATTTTTTTAAATTTTTTATTTTTTATAAACATATATTTTTATCCCCAGGGGTACAGGTCTGTGAATCGCCAGGTTTACACACTTCACAGCGCTCACATAAGTGTGATTTCAAATAAGGATGTTGTTCTCTTTTTCTTTCCAATTTTTATACTTCTTATACCTTTTCTTGATGTTAGCTAGGGCTTGCTAGCTTTAACAAGAAGCACATCCTCCTCATCTTCCTGACTTTAAGGAAACTTCTAAAGTTTCACCAGGAATTGTAATGTCTATTTTTTTATTTTGGTATTATATATAAGGATAAAAAAGTTCACTTCTTCTAATTCTACGTCTGCTAACGGTTTTTATCTTGAGTGTTGAACTTCATCAAATGTTTCTTCTGCATTTATTGAGACATTCATTTGCTTTTCTTCTTTACTCTAACAGTGTAACATCTTTTCATACAATCATTCATAAATTACTAAGATTAACTACTTAAAGGATACTATATTTTTTTAAGGGATATTTTCTTTGAAAACTGAACTGAATTTGCCAATACTTTATACAGAAATGCTAAGAAATTCAGAATCATTTTGGGTTTCATTTTTTTTTTTTTGGTCTGTCATTTTATATGAAGATTTTATAATGTTTTTATATGAAGATTTTTTCTTGTTTGTATATGTTTTTATATGAAGATTTTATCTGCCTACATTGTTTTATAAAATATTTTTATCAGAATTAAAATTATTAAATTAAAATTACTCTTTAAATTTTATTATTTTTTAGATCAGAATGCTATAT
Source organism: Neogale vison (assembly GCF_020171115.1). NCBI lineage: Eukaryota > Metazoa > Chordata > Mammalia > Carnivora > Mustelidae > Neogale > Neogale vison. Next base: position 31,832,687 of record NC_058102.1, on the reverse strand, counting down.
ATTTATGTTTCCTGAAGGTAAAAAAACAAAAACAAAACAAAAAATCTCCTGTAAACCATCTGGGAGTGAGAGCTGTCAGTAGATGCATGAGTGGGTAGATGGATGGATGGGAAGACAGATGTATGTATGGCTGGAGGGATGGAGGGATGGATACATAGAAAGAAAGAAGAAAGGGAGGAAGGAAGGAGGAAAGATTGAAAAGAAAGACTACTTGGACTTTTTTTTTTTTTTTAAAGATTTTATTTATTTATTTGACAGAGAGAGATCACAAGTAGGCAGAGAGGCAGGCAGAGAGAGAGAGAGGAGGAAGCAGGCTCCCTGCTGAGCAGAGAGCCTGATGCGGGGCTCCATCCCAGGATCCTGAGATCATGACCTGAGCCGAAGGCAGCGGCTTAACCCACTGAGCCACCCAGGCGCCCCCTACTTGGACTTTTGATTAATAATTGAGTAATGTAGTTCTTATTGATTTAATTAAGTTTTGTGTCTCCTCAAATCAATTTTTTTTTAAAGATTTCATTTTACTTAGAAAGAGAAAAAGAGAGAGAAAACAGGAGCAGGGTGAGGGGCAGAGAGAGAAGCAGAATCCCCACTGAGTAGGGAGCATGAAATGGGCCTCCATCCCTGGATTCCAGGATCATGCCCTGAGCCAAAGGCAGATGCTTAAGACTGAGTCACCCAGGTGCCCCAGCCTTGAATCAATTTTGATAGTAATATTTTTTCTACAAAATTATCATTTTTTCTAGGTTTTCAACTATACTTACATACTGTTGTTCATAGTAGTCTAATTATTTATCTACGTCATATTTGTAGTTATATTCCCTTTGTACTTCATGTTTTTATACTTCAGTAGGTTTTATTAAGGATTTGCTAATTCCTTTGTTTTAGCTTTTCATTTTAGAGACTGATTTTCATATAACAGCTTTTGTTCTTACTGTTTAGCTTGGTGTTGCTTTGTCTCCTGTTTTATCAATAACTGCCTTTACTTTATTTTTACCTACCTATAATCTGCTTTGTTAGGCTAATTCTTTCATCCTCCCCCACTTCTTAAGTTGTGTAAGTAATTAATGTATCTTCACTCTTTCTTATTCCTTTTAGTAAAATCACATAAGGACTATAAAACTATATTCATACTTTTTTTGCTGCATTCTACAATTCTGAATATAGAGTAATAAACTTTTAGTTTATTTCAAATTATGAAGCTTATACTTTACAATTTTCAATGTGTTGTAAACAAAGAAGAACTAAAAAGTGAAGTTTTACTTCCAAACATAGTTTTAATTATGTAAAATTATCTTTCATTGATAAATTCTAATTTTACTCTTTTCTTTGTGGTAAGAGTACATGGATTATATTTTTAAAGTCAATTTCTGAAAAATGTTCCACAGTACTTGGAAAAAAAAGTGTATTTTCCATGTTTTATGATAGTTATAATAACTACCATATCATTCTATTTTGCTAATTTGGCTACTATACTAGTCTGCAAAGTAGTTTTCTTTCCTACTTTGTTTACTAGTTTTTGATAGATTTCTGTTAAAACTTCTCCGTTTCTTTCTTCTGATTTCATGTCTTTTCTGAGTGGCAACTCTAACATTTTTAAGAGAAGATATCTAATAATATCAATTTTCTATTCCTCCTAAATACCAGAAAAGATCTTTGAAAACTTTACCAATAAATAATCATTATTTTATTATTCTTCAATTTTTAATTTTACAATTTAAACACAAAAGACTCTTAATATTAATTTAAAATTAAGTAACATATTTTATCAACCTGGGATGGATATAGTTGTTTATTCTATACTTTACCTCTGAATTTTCTTTTCTCATGCTGAAGTCTCCTTAAATATTCCATGAAGTTCTGGAAATGCTCTATCTTTACAAGTCTGAAAAATAATTATGCCATTCTCACTCTCAAACAATAGTTACTTGGTTATACTACTAAAGAGTGACTGTTATTTTTCCTAAGCACACTGACTATACCTCGCCACTGTCTTCTCCTCTATTGTC